>NC_087264.1:49148422-49253422 GCF_015220805.1 Pogoniulus pusillus | reverse complement strand
GGCGGGCCGGCGCTCGGGGGGCGGGCCGGCGCTCGGGGGGCGGGCCGGCGCTCGGGGGGCGGGCCGGCGCTCGGGGGGCGGGCCGGCGCTCGGGGGGCGGGCCGGCGCTCGGGGGGCGGGCCGGCGCTCGGGGGGCGGGCCGGCGCTCGGGGGGCGGGCCGGCGCTCGGGGGGCGGGCCGGCGCTCGGGGGGCGGGCCGGCGCTCGGGGGGCGGGCCGGCGCTCGGGGGGCGGGCCGGCGCTCGGGGGGCGGGCCGGCGCTCGGGGGGCGGGCCGCTCGGGCTCCGCAATCGGACGCATGCGGCAGTGGGAGCGGGGCGGAGCATCGCGGGCGGAGCCGCAGGGAGCGGCAGTGACGCTGAGCCGGCTGCAGCGGAATGGCGGCGAGCACAGAGCGGCAGGCGGGCAGGCGGGCAGGCAGGCAGGCGGGCAGGCAGGCGGGCAGGCGGGCAGGCGGGCAGGCAAGCAGGCAGGGTCTTTCGGAGCCAGTCTGCGCCGCGACTAGGCGGGGGGTGCGGTGCGCAAATGGAGGACGCACGCGTCTCCGCCGCGCCCGGGGGCGTACGCAAATTGCGTACGCGTGTCCGCCGCGCCTAGGTGCCGTTTTGCGCAGAGAGAGCGGCCGCGGCAGACACACTCAAGATGTCGACCGCGGGGAGCCACACTCAAGATGGCAGCCGTGCCAAAGCGGCCTTCCCATTGGCTGGCCGTGACGCACTCAGTATGGCGGGCACGCGCGCACAAGCGGGCTTCCTATTGGCTGCCGGGACGCACAGCTCTGGCCGTCGCGGGCGCCACAGTCAAGCTGGCGGCCGCGCGGAAGCTGCCTGCCTGTGAGCTGCCGTGACACGCGGAGCCCTAACCAGGCTCCCTCTTTTGGTGCTGTGAGTATGAATTGCATATCTGTAACCTTAATTGTGTTCCATCGTGCATTACTTGACTTTCCAGCTCCTGGGCTGTCAGGGTGACTGATAGTAAACAATCTTCTTCTTTGCTGCTTGAAAGGTAGGAATAAGGAGCACAGTGTAGCACTGTGTTCTAATGAACTCTTGCATCCTCTCGTGCCCTCTGTATGCTGCACAGGGGATTTTAGGTGTCCCTGGATTGGATTATTGTGATATGTGAAGTGAGCCCACCACTGTCTCTGAGTGTTAGTGACTCTAGGTGTGGTGTTTTGTTGTTTTTTTCCCAAAGCTGTAATTTATAGCTTAGGGAAGAAATGCTCTGTTGCACTGATAGTCAGAACAAGCTTTGCTAAGTGACAGGTTCGGATGGTAACAGTGGTTTTACACAGCACACTGCCCCTCTTCAGTGTTTCCATTTCATTGCTCATTGGGCTTTTAGAGAGCAAAAAATTGCTTTGCCTGCTTTTGTACTGAGACTTTTTACCTTGATGGGAAAGGGTTTTGTTGCACTCCTGTTTTTCTGTCGTTATTGTTCTTTTCCTCTGTCTGTTCTGGTGGAGGTTAAGAGGGATAATTTTTCATGGATAGAATTGCTTCAGTTTTAGACAGATGAATTGAATGCATGAGTTTAGACTCGTTGTTCTTTTTGGATAGTTTCCTGTCTTCAGCCATTATCCAAAGATGCCCTCAAAAGAACTTGCAGTAGAGCTGCCAGCGCCCTGCAATCGGCAATCCTTAGACCAGGAGCTCTATTGTCATTCTCAGAAGCTGCTGGCATTTGTGATAGGCCTCTTGATATTTGTGTGCAATATCCCATCCCTTTCTGTCTCTTTTGTATGCATTTTCCTGGAGGGTGCATCCATTATGGTGGTGTTTCCCTTGTCGAGATGAATGCAATGTGAAAAGATGCCTCAGCTTCATAGAGCTGTGAAGAAAGAAACTTAGACTGGACTGTGTGCTACTGGTTGATAAAGAAATCCATGGTGGCTGGTAAAGTGTTGAAGAAGGCTAAAGCCTTACCACACTACTTGCACCTCAGACATTCTCCTGTAGCTCAATCTTGCAAGTACTTGACAGAGCTGCTTTTGAGTCAGGTCCTCTTGTTGTAGGAGATGGAATAGGAAAGGAACAGACTGCTAATAGAGAAAGAATTGTGGGAGGTATTTTCCCTTGGCTCCTCTGTTGCTTTGTTGCATATTTGCACAAGGCAGTTTAGTTGTTGGGAAATGTAACTGGCCTGGTAGAGCAAGTCCCTGCTCAGCTTTTTTGTTAGGAAGGAGTTCTTCCCCATAAGGGTGATGAGTCTGTGGGCTGGATTGCTGAGGGAGGTGGTCGAAGCCCTGTCCCAAGAGGTGTTTGAGGCCAGGCTGGATGAGGCTTTAGGTAGCCTGATCTAGTGTGAGGTGTCCCTGCCCATGGCAGGGGGGTTGGAACTAGCTGATCCTTGTGGTGTGTTCCGACTCTAACTCATTCTGTGCTTCTGCTAGAGGAAATAAGAAACTGAAGGCTAGCCAGGAAAATAAGCTGTGATGTTGTCCACGTATGGTTCTTGACCAGTAGCATTGCCAGTGGGCCAACAAAGATTGAGCAATGCAGACTGAAAGGCTTTGGATCATTAAAACACTAAGACAATGGGGTTTATTATGTGGAGTTCCAGGAGTAGTAGACTGATTACAACCATTTGCTTTCTGAAAAAGACTCTGCATGCTTCTGTGCTAAACAGACAGAAGTCTTGGCTGGTCCAAGAAGATGACACAGTGGTGGTCAGTTTCTTTACTATGCAGTAGCATCTTGAAGCCGTTGGCTCTGTGTGTGCATGTGTGCAGGTAAAACGTGTGTTTACTTGTCCGTGCATATATACATGCCCAGAGGCACATAGCCCTTCTGTCAGGTGAGAGATTCTGGAGAAATGATCTTTGCTCTGATGCCTAAAATGACAGTCCTGTAGAATCCATCTTTTCCTGGGCGTGTTTGGGTTTGCCAAAGGCTGAGTGTTCTGCCATTCTTGTCCAGCCAGCACTTTTTGTATTGAATGTTTCATTTCTTCTTCCGTGGGGGGGATATTTTAACCAATATTTTGTATTTCTTTACCCTGTCACTTGATCTTTTGTAGGATGATGACAGAGTCTGCATGGACTTGAATAGAATTCAGAAGGGTGCTGTGGCTGTTTGTGCCGTCGATGCATCTGGCTGCTTCACAGCAGAGGTGGCTGACTTGGCTGGACAGTATGTGAAGGTTAGTGGTCTTGGAGAAAGTAAAACACTGCTTTTATTCAGGGCAACATTTTCAATGGCATAAGTCTTCTTTCCCCTAATAGCTTGGTCTTCAAGGTGTCTTTGAGCTCTGGAAGAAGCCTAATGTATTTTAACCTTTGCAGCAGGGTTTCAGTGGGTTTATTACAGTATCTGAAAAAGAGAGGCTTTGACATGGGATTAGTACTGTGTATCTGGTAGTGAAAGGGAAGAGCAGCATCTCCATTCTGTATCTACTGCAGAATGAGTTTCCCTTTGCTTGTTCCTTATGGAAATGTAATGCATGAAGCCTCCAGGCAAGTATGCAGAGGCCTCTCTTCACCTCTGGATGACTTCTGCTTTTCCAGATGTGGTCATCAAGCTTGTGCCAGCCAGGTAGTGTAACACGACTTGTCAGAGGAGAGAAGTCCACTCATTTTCCCTACTTGTGGGATGTGTTGCAATGTGAATATACTTGCCAATAGAGGCAGGAGAATCCCTGTAAAAGAAACCAACAGGAACTCCAGACTACTGCAGACACAGGCAGAAAGGAGTTCCTGTTTGGCGCTGTGTGCAAAGACAGCAAATAGTTGTTTGGTTGGTTTCCTGCTGCTGCAGTTTGACAGCAGAGCATGTTCCTGTAAACACAATTTGCTTGAATAAGGCTTTAAAATCTTGTGTTGCATTTCAACTCAAAGAGCTGTCATTGCTAAGGCAAATAAGAGAGCACTGGAGGCTACGTGTTTAGCTTTTGCTCGTGGGAATCTGAACTTAAGACTCTTGGAAAATATTCTAATGCTGAATTCTTCCAACAGTCATTTGTGGTTTTCTTTTTATCCCTCAATGTCACGTTGACACTCGTTCAATAGATGGCCTTTGATTTAACATTCAGCTTTTGATTGAACGTTCAGCAATTTGATTTACCATTCCCTTCCAGTTTAGAATCTCACTGCTGGTCAGTTAGTGAAGTGTTGTCAAATAGGCTTCCACTTCAGTAGCTGTATTCACAGCAGAGGAACGTGCTGTAGTGAGACCTAAGTATTAGGCTAAGAAGCACCATGTGACTTGCTGCCACAGAATCAGAAGACTCAATCAAAGTTTGAAGTTCTCATTTAATAATAAATTGTGTCTTGTGTTAGTGCTACAGAAAGTCTGTGTTTGGTACACAGCTGTGTGTGAGCTGGGGGCAAGGAAGGACTGTTGATGAATGCCAAGGTTTGAGAGCAAGTAGCTTTATTAGTGAAGTGTTAGAGTGCCTCTGCAGTAAGTGCATCCATTGTATAGTAGTTTTTTGGATTGTTTGATGTGTAAATACTGGTTTATGATAGAGGTTGTCTTGATTTGAGTATTGGAGATGATTCCTGTACTTCTTTACTAAAATAATGGAATTTGTATTTTGAGGAAAAAAATGTTTGTTCTGTCTTTTTAGGATGCAGATAAGAACATCACTAAAGTACTGAAAGAGAAAGGGAGCCTGGTTCACAGCAGTAGTTTTAAGCACAGCTCTCCTTTCTGCTGGAGGTAAGGAGACATGCTCTAAGACTGAAGATTCTGAGTAGTTCTTCAGATTTGTTTCTTCTGCCATAGATCTGGTTCATATAAATGTAATGCTGATTTTTTTCTCTGTGATGGTTACAGATGTATTTCTGTAGTTTGAATTTCTTGTCCTTTAGGGTTACATATATTATTTACTGTCTACCACTTGAAGATGGCTGTACTAAGTCTAAAAAAAAGAGCAGCCTATTTTCTGTGCAGATAAGTACTGAGTGTTAGAAAAGGGTATTTGGATAGCCTTTGAATGAGACAAGTATGGAACAGAATGTGTTGCAATGTTTGTATTCAAATTTGCCATGTTTTGGATAAAGTAGGTAAGTTATAGCTGTTATCATAGCTATCTCTTTTTAACCTTGTCAGGTCAGTTCTTTCTTTGGAGTCTGGTAGAGCCCAGTAGCTTCTCATGTCTGCATTGTTGATTAGAAGCAGTTAGCATTTACCTGCTGCAGTGGGTAGTACGTGTAAGCCATGAATGTTCTTCTGCACAGTCATTACTGAGTGGAGCTTGCAAACAACAGTGATGTCTCTGACCAGAAATAGCAGTTGGCATGTTTACTGTATCTGTGGGAGCTTCTTAGAAATACTTGGCTTTGCCAACTAGAAATGCAGAATGAGCCCTGGAAAAGCAGATAGGTGATTGGGCACAGTGGCTTGCCAGGAATCTTCCAATCTTCTTTGTCAGACTGGGAATTCTACAGAGGCTGAAGAGCTCCTCCATGTACAAGTCTCCATGGGCCTTTGGATATGACAAACACAGGCTAGACACATTTGATCTAGACATGAAGCTTCTTTTCCTTAGTGTCCTCTCTGGTTTTAAACATGTACAACTGGTATTGCAAAGATGAGTTGAAAAAAGATCAAGTTTGAAAAAGAAAGCTGAGTTATTTTTCAGTAGGGATATTGTATTAAACTGTTACAAGTAAAGACACTTGAAAAGAAAGTCTTCTGTAGTCTCTGAAATGACTTGAACTTTCTGAGCCCTGATGCTTATAACATCTGTACTGAAGTAACTGTGATAAAAGCTTTGCTCTCCTGTAGCTTTAATGCTACCAAATGAAGTGTTTTAGCAGTGTACATGTACCTGTAGTCTATAGCAAGAATAACCTTCACTTGCTCCTGAACAGCGTGATTGGTTTGTTTCCCAACAGCTACCTGCAGAAAGAATGGGAATTGCTTTTCAAGTTATGTCCTTGGTGATCTGGGACAGGGTTTGAAAAGTGGCAGTCCAGAACCAAGCAACACTTTGGCGTTTTTCTTAGGTAGCAGTGCAGATGTACAGCCATGGTGTTCTGAGACACACCAGTCGTGGAGAAATGCTGATTCTGTGGAACATACTTAATCCTGCCACTCTGTTGACATTTTTGTTGATTGATGCTAAGTTGCAGGCAGCACCTAGCAGCAAATTATCTGGTGGGAAGAGCAGAATAATGGGTTCTACTTGACAAGCTCATTTCACTGCCACCACAAATCAAATCATAATTGGAATATGCTAAAAGTAGAAGAGTAGTTCTTAACTTTGAACATAGTCACAAGTTATTTTGATGAATGTAAGGAAACTTTGAAATCAGGCTCTTCCACTTAATGCACTGTTGTTCATGCTTTTGCCTGAAACCAGGCAGTCGTTGAATCCTCAGCATGTGGAGACATTTTCCCTTTCCTTATCTCTTATCTAACCAGAGTTCTCTGCTTTTCCTTGTTGTGCTTATGTAGTAGTTTTCTGTTAGTAAAACTTGAAAACTGGAGAGAAGCAGCCAGTAACAAGTTGGTAAGTACATAGTAGACAGTTTTCAGGGAGAGTTCCCCTTCATTGAAGTTGCTGAATATGGAGATGATTGGTCAGAATAATCTCCATATGCACTGGCACATAGAGAGCTTTGTCATGTTCAGGCCAGTGAAAGCAAAGCCAAGAAGCATCTTGTGTAGCTTGTGACCAGTTCTTTATAAAATGCTTTCTAAGTTACCTGCCAATGGGAAGGGAATGAGGTCACAGTGACTTGCATTGAACAGCCATGCAGACCAAAGCAGCTATTGGGAGTCTGTAGTGCCTGCAGAGAATGGTCTCACAGTCTTTACCTTTTCAAGCTTGAAGATTGCATTTCAGAGAATGCTGATTTGGTGGCACTGCTAGGCAGCAGGCAGAGCTCAGGTGTTTTTATTCCTCTGATGTATTTCTAAAGGACATATTTATAGTAAGGAGGAAACATTCAGTTGACACAGGCAGGAATATTTAGGTAGGATTTTTTTAAGCTTCAGCCTGATCTAAAATCTGTGTGGGTGACTTCTCCCATATCTATGTACTGATGGAAAACACTATCTTGTAATGGGTATTTCTCAGCAAAGAATTGAGTCTGGTTTCCTCAGTCTTCTCACCACTCAAGTGAAGCAGAAATAGGTCAGATCTCACTGCTTGGGCAGGCTTTCAGTCTGTTATTCTCTTTCTGTCTCTTGTTGAGGAACTGTTTCACGGTAGAGCTAGAAAAGAAGAAGACATTCAGGACAACTGTGCCATTTCCCCTTTCTTACCACCTTCATGTAGGTGGCAGTAGTGCTCTGTGGGTGCTTTGGAACGGTTATCAATCATGATAAACATACTGTGTTAGGTCAGAAGGCTGGGAAATCACTGCAGCTTCATCTGCTTGTCGTTTGTGTAGGTTCTTTATCTGAAGCTACTTTTGCACTAAACCTTGTCTTCAGTCAGCCCCATATGTCAGCTGCTAGAGGCTGGGCACTGGTTTACTGTTCCAGCATTTTTTGCAGTCTGTTAAGACTATGTGAGACACTGTTTTGTTCTTGCTTCCAATAACTCAAGATCTTCTATTTAATGCAATTCATCATTCTTCAGCATGTGAAACGATGCTCAGTGAAACTGAAACATTTCTTCAGTACCTTATAGCTGGCAGAATATTTTCTTCTTCACTGTCATCTTGCCACTGGATGACAAATGAGCTGAGCCCTTTTGTAGCATTACAAGTTCATTTGCGATGCAGAATGTCCCAACTTAGTGGACTTGGACTAAGTAGCTAGGCCTCTGCTCCATTATTATCCTGTGGAACATTTCCTGTAAGGCTATAGATACTTTGGCTATTAAAAGATACAGGTAGATATGTATAGCTTATAGCCACGAGGAAACATCTTCTGACATGTAGCATTAGGAGATGCAAGCTGTTGTTCATTATTGGGTTTTATGGGAGGTGAGTTCAGTTTTTAAGGCATGAGCAACCTTTGTCATGGATTTTCTCTTCTTTGGTCAGGCAGATGTACCCTTAGGAAGTGCTTCCACCAGCAATTTTAATGTACATTATAACCTCCAGTAGTTTGTGCACTTGAAATGAGTCCATTTCAAGTGAGAGCAAGTAAAATGAGTTAACCTTATAGGATGGATTGTTCACAGTAATAACTATGTGTAGGAAAGAATAGTTTCAGAGGATCTTTGCTTGTCAGTATTCCTTACTTCAACATTCAGTGAAACAAAACTCACATGGGATGGGAGCAGTTGCAGAACTTAGGTTTGCTTGGAATTGGTAGCAGTAAGTGTACAGACTAATAAATTCTCCAAGTTACCTAGGAAAATTCTGATCTCCACACATTCTGTAATGCAACTGATTAAGGTCTCAGTAGTTTGTTCAAGTAATACACATTCTTCCAAAGTATCTAGTGATGAAATGATGGGTAAAAGTCATTGCTGGAAAGTTGAGACCTTTTGAAACCTTCACATCCAGCCCATTATTCCAACCTGAAAAGAGACTGAGCCCTAGGGGATGGAACCTATCCCATGTGAGTTTTGTTTCACTGAGTGTCCAAGTAAGGAATAGATTAAGATGTGTCAATAAACTTGCTTGATCAGCTTATCTGGATCTCCTCTTTTCCTTCTCTGCCTGGAATAGGACATTTTTTCAAGTAGTAGCCCTGGGCAGTATTACTTTTCTGTGATCTGTCACTATTGTTCTGAATGGAAATAGTAAAACCAAACCATACCATAATGGTTTTTTGTCTGGTTTCTCATATTGATAGAGACCTTTAAAAAGAGAACAGAATGAACTTACAGAGAAGGCTTAAATGTGACTCCTTTTAATAGTTACTGAAGTTCACATCATTGTACTATGTAGGAACATAAATTTCCAATTGAAGTACCATTTGAATGTTCTCATGCTTGTTCTTGCTGTACAAATTCCTCAAATTGCTGGGTTTGAAGGCTTTAATAAAAGTAGTTTTAGGGTTTGGTTTCAAAACAGTAGCTCACCTAAGTCTAACTGTTGGTGTAATGTATTAAAAAACCAACCTTTGTGACTGTGATAATAATTCAGGCACAATAAGTTCAGTCTGTAGAAAGGAAGCTGTGTGCAAAAAGTACTTTTTAAAGAGTACTATAGAAATAAGGTAGCACTGAAAATGTTTATTTTGTTTCTTTTGCTCCCCTCCCCATCATCTTCCCTCTGCAGGTCTGATACTCTGCTGACAGACAAAGCTGTGCCAAGCTGGTTTGTAAGAGTGGAACACATGGTGGAGAAACTGCTGGAATGTAATGCCCAATGCTACTGGTAATGTCTCCTGCATCTGTTTTGGTTTTTGTGTGTCTAGGTTTGGGTGTTCAGGTGTGTGTGTGTGTGCTGGAAGTCTTACAGAGCTCTGTTTCACTGGTGGTGTGATCACTTCATATTTCTGTTGCATGTTCTAGAGCTGCTGTACTGGAATGAGGCTGGTAACCAGTGTTAAATGGTGTTTTATCTCAGGTTTCACAAATGCACTGGTTGGGCAACAGGACAGTTTCCCTCACATAACAGATACAACCTGCTTCAGTGCCTCTCAGCCTGCTGCTTGAACAGATTTGTACACAATTCCCTTCTTCGTGTCAAAGAAGGCGTTCCTTGCTGATGTGAAATCCTACTGAGAAATAGGTTTTAGAGTGTGAGTAAGGGTGACTGTGAATATGCACTAATGATTTACAATGAAATACATTGCAGGATCCTTAAAAACACCCTCTAATCGTGTTAGGCAACCCTGAACAATTCAGCACAGGAGAAACTGCAAAGGAAAGTCAGTCTGTGGAAGTGCACAGACAAAGCCTCTTTACAAGGGTCCACTGGAGAGAAGAATTTAGACAGTTGTAGGCACATGTTGTTTCAAATTGCAACTCACTTTAAGCTGTTTCTTCTCATGTCCTTATTACAGAAAAGGTTGATTATTTTGTCATAGGTGCATTTGAAGAATGAAACCCAAAGCTCTCACCATGCCATACTGTTCTGTGCAAACCCCCTAACCTAGCTGCCCTAGCTTGTGTCCTAGTTGTGAGAATTGAGTTGGACAAGTTGCAGGAAATGTTATGCTGGTGGCAGGAATGAAGAAGTATTGGTGTGAAGTTGATTTAGAAAGCAACAGACACAGTAAGAGGGAACTCTTGGTGATGGTAGCTGTTTTAAGCGTTAGCCACAGGTTGATGATTTGTCAGGGACAGAAGGGACCATACCTTCTCCACATCCATAACTTTTAATTTTTCTTCTCTCATAATTAACTTCTGCCTGGGAAGTTGAGTCTAGGCAGGAAAAACGTGGAGGTTACAGCCTTGTTTGGGTGTACTGTGTGCCACTTGAGTTGTTGTCCAGTCTTTCCTTATGTGGACTGCAGCAGAGCTGGGATTCCACCACGATGTGCCTCTGCTTAGCAACTGAAACGATGTTAGAGTGACTCAACTTTCAGTGGACAATGACAGCTTATGATGTGTTTTGTCATGGGCTGCAGTTAGCAGTTAAATTCTTCATGAGCAGCTTTTGCATAACTGCTTCCATGGTAGAGGCACAGCAAATACTGGAGTGTCTGGGCAGAGCTGGTGATCCGTGCTGCAGACTGCCCGACAATGCTGCAGCGTTGGCTTGCCAACCAGCACATGCCCAGTCTGGGTGTGGGAGAAGATTGCATAGATTAGTAAGTGTTGCTTTCTGTTTGCCATAACAGAGCATACTGTGATCCTTCTTTTGGGGAAAAATAAGCTGGAGAGGGGGTGAGAGTGTTTGTTCCTAGCTTTAATTAGCTTTCTCAAGATGCTTTTACTGTTGTGATGACTGACAGTAGACCTGCATACTTAATTTTCACCTGTAATGATCCTCTTCAGGAAGTGCTTGAATGGTAGAGTTTTGCTTTCAGAAGCAAAGCTTCAAGAAGAAACTTTTTGGTGACCTCCACTCATCCAGGAGGTATTAATAAGAATTAGTAAGCAGTTTTATGAGTAATGTTTTAGACCTGGAAGAGGGGAGATTTAGAGTGGATATTAGGAAGAAATGCTTTACAGCGAGGGTGGTGAGACAGTGGAACAGGTTGCCCAGGGAGATTGTGGCTTCCCCCTCCCTGGAGATGTTAAAGGTCAGATTGGATGAGGCCTTGAGCAGCTTGGTCTAGTGGAAGGTGTCCCTGCCATGGCAGAGGGGGTTGGGACTAGGTGATCTTCAAGGTCTGTTTCAACCTAAAGTGCTCTATGAATTGATGAAGGTTGGATGGGAAGACCAAGTGACTGTATTAACTGGCAACGTTTAACACGCTCAGAATAAAAGTCACAGTTTGTTCTCTAGGCAGTTCTTGAGTCACACCATAATTCCATAATTGAGTAGAACACTGATTCCTCAGCATTCCTCTCAAAGCAGTAAGGGCTTGGAGATTTCAAGAGGAAATTTGTGGGGAGTATAGCTTCAAGTTGAGCTGTATTATCACTGAATGGTTGCTAAAAGAAGAGAAACACATTTCCAGTATGGGATCTCATGACCACTAGTTGGAATACACAGTGGCTTTTGTTAGCTAAAGATGTTTTTTACAATCTAGCTTTTAAAATTAAGAGGCATTACCTTAAAGTTTACTTCACTAATGCCAGTTCTATTTGGGGTGTAACTTCTTCAGTTGGTATTGAGAATGCTGGCCTTATTCAGTAGCCATTCCTCTGAATGTGTCACAGGAATAATACCTAGCTTTAAAAACATTCTTTTTGGACTCTCTGGGGCTTCAGCATGCCCTGGAAATGAAGAAATTGGGGATAAAAGCTTTTCAGGCTGTACTAACCTTTGTGAAATGAGTTTGACTGCAGTGCTGTTTTTTAGTTCCTTGTAATGACTGATAGGTGTTTTGTCCCTTAAGAATAGCTGCCCTCTTTCTATAGACAGCCTTTGTGATGAAATAGATTAAACAGAGTTGGACAAACTTGGCAACTTGATTGCATTTCTAATGATTATTTTAATGAGCTAGCCTACCAGTGAAGCCATAGTTATTCACAATTTATTAAAGCCAACAACTGCATCTTCATTTTCTGGAATGAACTCATTGTAGCTCTCAAGAATGATTTCCATGTGCAATGTGCCAGCAGTTTGTAAAACCAGAAACCAGTAAAACCCTCTTACCTTTCTCCTCGCCTTGTTCTGCTCAGAGTGGAAAGTAACTTGTGCTGGATGTTGCTGGAAGTGCAAAACTGGACCAGCATTCCAGTACTTAAGAAACTACGTTTCAGTCTTCAATTCAAGATCCCTTAGTGACTGTTTTCTTTGCTGACTTTGATAGGGCTGCTCTTGGAGGTTTCTTCCAACCTGGTGGGTTCTATGGTCCTATGATTCTGTGATTGGATTGGGCTGATCTTGGAGGTCTCTTCCAACCTGGTTGATTCTATGCTTCTATGCTTCAACCATTCCCAGTTCATTCAGAGACCTCTCTTGCCCTTAAGATGCCTCAGTGCCACAACTGGAGTGAGACTTCAATGTTTCTGAGCCTTAATTCAGTGCTCTCTCACCTGCTGCCACTCATGACCTGAAGTGTCCCTTAGAATTGCTAGGACATCCAAACCAGAATTGAATGAAAATAGTTTGTTAACCTTACTCCCAGTGCACCTCAATCTTTTGTCATGCTTGGATATGACCTTTTACACTGTTTCCCCTTTATTATAACCAAGTGCATGCAGAGAAGTTCCTGCTCAAAGTCACCTCTGCAGCCCTGCAGCAAAGAAATGGGAATGAAAAAAAAACCCTGGCAATTTATCTCCTCGAGCCTGCTGGCCTCAGCACTTTGCTTCCTTCAGATAAAGGCCAGCAGGATCCTGTTAGCTTCTCATCAGAACTCTCCAGCTTCCTCAGCTAGCATCACTTAGGTGCTGGAGATGGTTGTGAGAGATGTGGGGCTGTTATCAGAGAAGCACAGAATCAAGCAGGTTGGCAGAGAGCTCCAAGCTCATCTAGCCCAGCCTAGCACCCAGCCCTCCACCACCTCCCTGGGCAGCCCATTCCAATGCTGATCACTCTCTCTGCCAACAACTTCCTCCTAATATCCAGCCCAAACCTGTCCTGGCACAGCTTGAGGCTGTGTCCCCTTCTTCTGGTGCTGGCTGCCTGGCAGCAGAGCCCAACCCCACCTGGCTACAGCCTCCCTTTGGGTAGTTGTGTGTAGAATCAAAGAGGTTGGAATCATAGAATTAACCAGGTTGGAATAACAGAATCATAGAATTAACCAGGTTGGAATCATAGAATCACAGAATCAACCAGGTTGGAATAACAGAATCATGGAATCAAGCAGGTTGGAATCATGGAATCAAGCAGGTTGGAATCATGGAATCAAGCAGGTTGGAATCATGGAATCAAGCAGGTTGGAATCATGGAATCAAGCAGGTTGGAATCATGGAATCAACCAATCCAACCTGCTTGATTCTGTGATTCTATGGTTTCTCCCTTCCCTTCTTTGTACCAAGGAACTGATCTCAGTGTGGAGCTGCAATAAATGTTGCTCAAGTGAGATGTGACTCTTCTGAGCACAGCCAGTTTGTCATTTCCCCCCCAAGCAAACAAGCTGCTTGCTCTGCAACTCCAGCTTGCTGCTTAGCATCGCTTAGAGTAGCTTCCTGAAAGAAAGCCCTCAGCTACCTGGAGTAAACCTGGAGAGGGAAACCACTGCTGCTGCTGCCTGTGGGCTAAGAAAGCTGTTCCAAGGAGAAGTTTGACTCTGCTGGCAGGGGGTGGATAAGCTAATTCAGCTTTTCTTCCCTTTGCACTGATCAAGGCAAGTTCTGCACACAGCCTTGCTGCTGTTGTCTGCAGCTAACTTCTTACCTTTGTTTTAAGTGGGTACATAAAGGATGAGTGCACAGCAGGGGATCAGCTTTGTCAGGCAGTGAGTGCACAGAGTGCTCATGTATCTCATTAGGAGTTGTATGTTTATTACAATAAGCATGCATAACTTAGAATCCAACAGGCTGGAGGAGACTTCCAGGCTCAGCCAGCCCAGCCTAGGGCCCAGCCCTGGCCAATCACCCAGCCCATGGCACTAAGTGCCCCAGCCAGGCTTGGCTTCAACACCTCCAGGCACGGCCACTCCATGGAACGTGCAGCTGGTGCTTCCAGAGCCACTCCATGTAAATCTTTGCTGCTGTTGAATTCTGCAGGTCTCTCCATGTATTGTTGTCTCCAAGTGGGACAGATAAAAGTCTCCTCCATGCCTGACAATGCATGACTTTGAGAACTAGCATCAGTTATTTTTTAGGCACCTGCATTTTCCCATCTCAATTTGCTCCATCACAAGTAGTGCACTGTTGGATTTCCAGAAGCCTTGTATCAATTTGAGTATTGCCTTTTGCACTTGAGCCCCAGCTGAGCAAAAGTACTGTTCAGTGGTGCAGTGGAAGGAGGCTGGACCCCTTTAAGAGTCTTTGATCACAGTCATGTAAGCAGCAAGCTGGTTTTCATGCCAACTAGAGCTTCCCACTAACCACCTCTAGAATGCTAGAATCAGTCAGGGTTGGAAGGGACCACAGGGATCATCTAGTTCCAACCCCTCTGCGATGGGCAGAGACACCCTGCCCTAGAGCAGGCTGTCCAGAGCCTCATCCAGCCTGGCCTTAAACACCTCCAGGGATGAGGCCTCAACCACCTCCCTGGGCAACCCATTCCAGGCTCTCGCCACTCTCCTGCTGAGCAACTTCTTCCTCACGTCCAGTCTGAATCTTCCCCGCTTCCAGCTTTGCTCCATTCCCCCTAGTCCTGTCCCTACCTGGTAGCCTGAAAAGTCTCTGCCCAGCTCTTTTGCAGGCCCCCTTCAGCTACTGGAAGGTCACAATAAGAATAACAGAAAATAACCAGGAGAACTGTACTGGAATGAATGACATTTCCACATGGGAATATTGCTGGTGTCTTTCAGAGTCTTTTCATCTTCCCTGGACTAACTGAAAACCCCTCTTTCAGTATGTGACCTTGCCTGAGTTGCCTGCTGTTGTGGTCTTCAAAGATGGAGCTTCCTTTGTTTCTGATGGTAAGTAAAAGTGGATATTGGCCATATCATGGAATCAGCCAGGCTGGAAGAGACCTCCAAGATCACCCAGTCCAACCTAGCACCCAGCCCTAACCAATCAACTGGACCCTGGCACTAAGTGCCTAACAACCAGCCTGTACCTCTCTTGGCACAACTTGAGACTGTGTCCCCTTGTTCTGTTGCTGGTTGCCTGGCAGCAGAGCCCAACCCTAGCTGGCTACTGCACTGCTCCTGTGCACTGCGGCCCTCCTCTGGACCTGCTCCAGCAGGTCCTTGTCTCTTCTGTTGGAGGTTCTGTAGCTGTGTGCAGTACTCCAGGTAGGTCTCACCAGAGCAGGGCAGACTCAGACTCACAGAGTCAAGCAGGTTGGAAGAGAGCTCCAAGCTCATCCAGTCCAATCTAGCCCCCAGCCCTGTCCACTCAACTAGACCATGGCACTAAGTGCCTCACCCAGGCTGTTCCTGAGCGCTTCCAGACACGGTGACTCTGTGGTGCCACAGCAAAATACTCCAGGTGGGCCCTCAAGGGTATTCTTTGAGCTGTCATGGAAGGGCTGTGCTTGCCTTCCTCTTCGCTCTATTGCCTTGCAACCAGTCACCCACCAAAGAAAAGTTCACTCAGTGACCTCCTTGATCTGCATTTGATTTAGTTTTACTTTTGAAGTGGCCTGGAGAAGGAAATTTTGTCAAAGAGAAACAATTTTAAACTGCTTTTTTGTGGTGTGACCTGTCTGCTTTTGCCACCCCTGTCAAAACACACAAGCCTTGTTTCAATCCAGGCTCCTAATTCACTTTGCACAAATCTTACTCTCTTAAAATGTATTAGAAGGGTTTTTGTAAACCAGTCAGTGCAGAGGCCCTGCAAGAGACTGGATATTGTTTTATGTGCAGCTTACCATTGGGCAGGAAAGTGCTGTCAGTCACAGTTCCCTTCCCATGTCACATTCCCTGCTGGGAGAGGATTGTTTGTCCTTGGTTTGGGTGAAACTAATCAGCCAATCAGCACTGCATGCTGTGCTCTAATACACTTTTTGTTCAACAGCTGCAAATTGCTTTAGCAGCTTAGGAGTGACATTTCTGGAAAGGTGAGAGACCTTGTCTGGAAACAGTAGAGGGTTAAAAATAGGCTTCTCTAGGCTGAAATAAATGTTATTGCCCACCTCACAGCAGCAACAGAAGAACACATTCTGCTTGCTTGCTTGCTTTCTCTTTTGTTGTCAGAGTGTGAAGATGGTGATTTGTCATCCTGGATAAACAGAGCAAGATTTCAAGGGTATCTTCATGTGGATGGCTTTACACTTCATGAACTTGGAGACAGAGGTGAGCTGCTGCTGCCACTAAAGTCTTTGCCATCTCTTCTACGGAACAGGAGTAACAACTGAGGAGCACTAAGAAGTAACTTTTCAAGCCCCTGAAATTATTTACAGTTAAGATGGACAGTGCCAGTCTGTGTTTGGTGTTGGTGAGACCTGCTCTACTGACAGAAGCCTCATCCAAAGCCTGCACCAGTCCTTTCCTCAACAGAAAAAATGAGTATGTCTAACCCTGTAGTAGTCACACACAAAAAAATGAGTAGGCCTTTTAATTTGAGAGCAGTTTAGGATTTGCATAAACTACCTATCAACTCCTGCAGTGCCTACAGGGAACTGAGAAGTCTTAAGTCTGGATGGGTTTATGTCTTGTATCTGATGGGTTCAGGTAACTTTGAAGTGGATCTGCTCTGTAGTTTTTATCATGGAATCACAGACTGGTTTAGGTTGGAAGGGACCTCAAAGCTCATCCAGTTCCAAGCCCCAGCCATAGGCAGGGACACCTCCCACTAGGACAGGCTGCTCAAGGCCTCGTCCAACCTGGCCTTGAACACCTCCATGGATGGAGCATCCACAAGCTCCCTGGGCAACCTGCACCAGTGTTTGACCCCCCTCGCTGGAAAGAACCCTTTCCTAACATCTAGTTTGAATCTCCCCTCTGCCAGTTTAAACCCATTCTCCCTTACCCTGTCATTACAAGACCCTGTCAATAGTCCTTCCCCAGTCTTCCTGTAGGTCCCCTTCAGATACTGGAAGGCCACACCAAGGTTTCCTTCTCCAGGCTGCAGAGCTCCTGCTCTCTCAGCCTGTCCTCAGAGCAGAGCTGCTGCAGCCCTCTCAGCATCTTGGTGGCCTCCTCTGCACTGGCTCCAACACTTCCATGTCCTTCTTGTGCTGGGGGCTCCAGAACTGCCCCCAGGACTGCAGGTGGGGTGCGAGGAGAGCAGAGGCAAGGGGCAGAATCCCCTCCCTTGCCCTGCTGCCCACACTGCGCTTGCTGGAGCCCAGCACAGGGTTGCTGTCTGGGCTGCACTCACACTGCAGGCTCATCTTCTAAGTCGGAATACTTTCCAGCTGGGAATGCATGTTTCCTTTTTAAATGGTTTCAAGTATTTTATTCCTTATTTTAGGAAAACTTGTGGCTATTGCAGTCATTGATGATAAAAACTCTTCAGTGGAACATACCAGGAACAGAACTGAGTGTTGGTGACAGTGTGGGAGAAGTTTGCTGATATGATGTAGAGAACTTGGGGAAGTTTGTTAGATCTGAAGAGATGCCAGGGTGAGTGAGTGGACTTGTGGATGTTCCCTGGCTTATGACTTGTGGATGTTCCCTGGCTTATGACTTGTGGATGTTCCCTGGCTTATGACTTGTGGATGTTCCCTGGCTTATGACTTGTGGATGTTCCCTGGCTTATGACTTGTGGATGTTCCCTGGCTTATGACTTGTGGATGTTCCCTGGCTTATGACTTGTGGATGTTCCCTGGCTTATGACTTGTGGATGTTCCCTGGCTTATGACTTGTGGATGTTCCCTGGCTTATGACTTGTGGATGTTCCCTGGCTTATGACTTGTGGATGTTCCCTGGCTTATGACTTGTGGACCTTCCCTGGCTTATGACTTGTGGATGTTCCCTGGCTTATGACTTGTGGATGTTCCCACAGGTGAAAACAAGAGAGGAGCAAGGCAGGAAGCACAAAAGCAAACCTCTCTCATGAAGGAAACAGCACAACTGCAAGCACAGCTTTAAGCACAGCATACCAAGGAGGAACAGAAATCCCAAGCAGAGCAAAGGGGAGGAGTGGCTTAGAGAAAAGCAAAAGCACCCCACAAAGGACACAGCCAAAACACCACCCCACAAAGGACACAGCCAACCTACCCCCGCAAAGGGGATCAGCCAAAGGCTTCTGCCTCTCCTGGGGCAGCTTAAAAAGGGGAGGTCAATTGAAGTCTCCTCCCACCCCAGCTGTGGCTACTTTGCCCTCCCTGCTCAGTGCCCTTTATAAGCAGAGCAGGAGGAGCCCAGCCCCAAGCTGGGCCCATTGCGGGCCAAGGGATCCTCCGCCTGGCATCCCAGGTGAGTGCGCACGGGTGAGCACCGGGTGCGTGGTGGAGGGTTTCAAAGGCTGGGGGGCCTGGCTGGCCCCCTGGCTAGCTAGGGCCACCTTAGGGCTGGGCTACTGACCCACTGCAACATCCACCTTAGCTCACGGGTGCTAAGTCTGTGTTGCTACTGAGGCTGAGGTTTCTCTAGGAGGTTGGATCCTCGAGGGTTTTGCTCTGGGTTCTGCGATGGATGCAGAGATGGAGCAGGAGCACTAACTGGAGCTGGTAACGGACCAGCAGCAGCAGCTGGTAATGGAACTGGTAATGGAGCAGAAGCTGGTAACGTAGAGTGGAGAGGAGGAGGAGGAAAGCAGCAGAGACTGCCCGGGGGAAGGCAGAGAGTGGGGGCAGGACGGCAGGGGCTGCCCAGGGAAAGGTGGAGGGCAGCAGCAGGAGGGCAGGGAGGAGGTACAGAGCTTTCAGATGCTGAGCTTCAACAGAAAGACCTGATGGAAAAGAAAAGAGACTAACTTGTTTAGCAAAAGTACTCTCTGGAATTTCCCAAATCACTTATTTATTGAAGGGAGTCATTTGTTGGTCATTGTCATCACGAGAGGTCCCTTCCAACCTAAACCATTCAATGAAGTCTTTTATCAGCTCCTAGGATTAGTGACAGTGGGGAATGTTTGCTTGCTATGAGCTGAGGGAGCTGTTTCCTAAATGGAATGTTCATTAGTTCTTTAGCACCTGAAAATGTTGGCAGGCTACTTGATAAACCTCCTGGAACACAGGGGCCTGTTGAATTGTTTTCCCAGTGCCTGAACAACTTGCAGTGCTGTAATGGGTTAGCCTCCTGTTTCCCTCCAACACAGAAGTGAGGCAAAAGTAACACAGCCAAGGAAAAACCCTCTGGGTTGAGATCAAGAGGTAAATACAAAATGAGATCCTGCAGTGCACAATTACCTTAGCCTGTTTCTGTTTGCAGAAAGCAGGAGTCAGCCACCTGCCACCCATCCCCTCCTGACCCCAACCCCAGAAACCCAAAGCAGCACTTGGCACAGGAGGTCTCTCGTGTTGCAGTCTCAACTTCAAGCCCTGGAATACTTTGCTTCAGCCAGCAGCATGGGGTTGGATACCAACAGCAGAGTCGACTTAACCTGTGACTAAGTGAACTTTAAGTGTTCTGACTCCACAGTGGAACCTGATAAAGAAAGATGTGAATGGAAGCAGGCTCTGACTGCTCTGTGTAACTGATGAGAAGCTTTCTGAAGGAGGTGAATTTGTTTTACAGCCCTTCCCTCAGCTGGTTACAGATCTTCAAGGTAGCTGCTGGTGCAGTGTCTGTTGGAGACTGTTAGCCACTCTGAAGGAGGGAGTTAGTGGAGCATCATAGGAACATGTAGAGAGATTGGTCAGGAAAAGGCATTTGTGTTACCCTTTTGAGTCATTTGAGTCACTTTTATTGTAATCCCATGGCTGAGAGCAGGACTCCTTTGTGTCCAGGGTTAAAATCTTCAAGGAGAAACAGTGCCAAGGCTCTGAATTGATTGGGACTTGGTGCTGCTAGTTACAATGTAGGACAGTTAAGGCAGTCCTGTGTTTTGTGATTTGCCTTTTTTCCTACCGTTCTAGTTTTGGCTCGGGCTAGTGTGAAGTGTCTCTGGAACGAGGTCCTTGTGGTCCCTTCTGACCCTGACTGATTCTGTGATTCCAGCAAGCAGCTTTTGACTTAAAAACCCCTGAGGTCACTGCAGCACCTCTCTATGGAATAAAAGAAAGGGATTTTGCTGCACTGCTGAGAACTGTTTCCAGCTCTGAGCCTTTGTTGTTGTGGTTGTTTTTGGTTCGTGTTTATAAACAGCAGTAGCTAAGCAATCCTCTCTGAGCTATGGACCAGAATCTGCTGCATCCTGTGCAAGAAGCAGATCCCAGTGTGATCTGGTGCAGCTGTAGCACTTCCTAACTGCTAGGTTTGGGAGGAGGGCATGTGTCTCAGTCGTTTCTGAGCTGTGATAGCAATCAGGTGTCTGCTTAAGTCTTGACCCTCTGCCACGTGCTGCCACGTTCACCAGATCTTTCTCCCGGCTTCAGGGAGAGAAGGAGTGTCCAGCTCCCAGAGTGGGTGTCAGAAGCGATGTGAAGTGAAAGGGGTTTGCTGAGGTCATGTAGGAAGTTGTGTGAGGGAATGTGGCAGTTTGGTTTTTGATTTCTTCAGTCTCTAAAGTTTTTCTTGGAGCAGCTTCACTGCAATCCTTTTAAATGCACAGAGTATCAGCACAGGCCCTTTTAGACAGTCCTCCAGCTTTGCTGCAGGTCCCTTTCAGATACTGCAGCGTAGCTCGAAGCTCTGCCTTCTCTTCTGCAGCCTCCACAGCCCCAGTTCTTTCAGTCCTGCTTCCCAGGAGAGGTGCTGCAGTCCTCTGCTCCTCTTTGTGGCCCTCATCTGGCAGAAGAGCTGTGTTTTTCCTCTAGCTGCTGCAGAACGGCCTTAATTCTGGTGTCAGCAGCTCCCCCTGTGTCTCCTCTGCTGTCTGTAAATCCCTCCAGAGTAGATCAAGGAAGTGCTGAGTAGCCCCAGCTGGAGTTGAGAGCTGTCCCTATAAAGTGAGTGTGTAGGAGTGGCAGAGCGTGGGCTGTGCCTTGCGTGCGGTGTGCTGTTGGCAAAGGCAATAGGCAGAGCGGCGCTGGGCTGAAGGCGCTGCCCCCGGCCGGGCGCAGAGGCGCTCTCGGTTGTGTGTGCTGCCCTCCGGTGTTTGCTCGTGGGTACTGCAGTTGTGTAGCGGCTGCGGTGTGGCGCCGGTGCTGAGTGCTGCCACCGTGTGTTTGCTTGTCCACACTGCAGTTCCTCAGCCGCGGCGGTCGCCCGTTTTCCTGCCTCGTCTCTAAAGGCCGTGCACGATTGAAGTGGCTGAAAGCTGAGGGGAGGAGAGGAGGGGAAGGTGAGAGGTGGGAGGGAGAGCTGAGAACTGGTTTGGATTTGTAAGTATTCGAGTGAGGAGTTAAAAGCGGCAGGCACCGGGGGCGGGGCGGTGCTCCGGGGTCGTATTATTGCTAGGGACCTTTGCGCATGCGCCTTGCCGCGGCCCCCCCCCGTTGCTATAGAGGTTCGCGCATGCGCCGTGTCGCGGCTCGTTGCTATGGAGCACGGTCCCAGCGAACTGCAGTGCCGACAATTAAACACAGGGTGGCAGCAGCGAGCACGGTCCCCAGGGAGCTGCAGTGCCGACAATTAAACACACGGTGGCAGCAGCGAGCACGGTCCCCAGCGAACTGCAGTGCCGACAATTAAACACAGGGTGGCAGCAGCGAGCACGGTCCCCAGGCAGCCGTGCCGCCCCCGGTTGCTATGGAGGTTCGCGGTGCCGCCCCCCGTTGGTATGGAGTTTCGCGCATGCGCCATGCCGCGGCCCCGCCCCCCGCTGCTATGGAGGTCCGCGGCCCCGCCCCCGGTTGCTGTGGAGTTGCGCGCATGCGCCGTGCCGCGGCCCCGCCCCCCGCTGCTACGGCGGTCCGCGGCCCCGCCCCCGGTTGCTATGGAGTTTCGCGCATGCGCCGTGCCGCGGCCCCGCCCCCCGTTGCTATGGAGGTTCGCGGCGCCGCCCCCGGTTGCTACGGAGTTTCGCGCATGCGCCGTGCCGCGGCCCCGCCCCCCGGTTGCTATGGAGGTTCGCGGTGCCGCCCCCGGTTGCTATGGAGTTTCGCGCATGCGCCGTGCCGCGGCCCCGCCCCCCGTTGCTATGGGGGTTCGCGGCGCCGCCCCCGGTTGCTATGGAGTTTCGCGCATGCGCCGTGCCGCGGCCCCGCCCCCCGTTGCTATGGGGGTTCGCGGCGCCGCCCCCGGTTGCTATGGAGTTTCGCGCATGCGCCGTGCCGCGGCCCCGCCCCCCGTTGCTATGGAGGTTCGCGGCGCCGCCCCCGGTTGCTATGGACTTTCGCGCATGCGCCGTGCCGCGGCCCCGCCCCCCGTTGCTATGGAGGTTCGCGGCCCCGCCCCCGGTTGCTATGGAGTTTCGCGCATGCGCCGTGCCGCGGCCCCGCCCCCCGTTGCTATGGAGGTTCGCGGCGCCGCCCCCGGTTGCTATGGAGTTTCGCGCATGCGCCGTGCCGCGGCCCCGCCCCCCGTTGCTATGGGGGTTCGCGGCGCCGCCCCCGGTTGCTATGGAGTTTCGCGCATGCGCCGTGCCGCGGCCCCGCCCCCCGTTGCTATGGGGTTCGCGGCGCCGCCCCCGGTTGCTATGGAGTTTCGCGCATGCGCCGTGCCGCGGCCCCGCCCCCCGTTGCTGTGGAGGTTCGCGGCCCCGCCCCCGGTTGCTATGGAGTTTCGCGCATGCGCCGTGCCGCGGCCCCGCCCCCCGTTGCTATGGGGGTCGCGGCGCCGCCCCCGGTTGCTATGGAGTTTCGCGCATGCGCCGTGCCGCGGCCCCGCCCCCCGTTGCTATGGGGGTTCGCGGCGCCGCCCCCGGTTGCTATGGAGTTTCGCGCATGCGCCGTGCCGCGGCCCCGCCCCCCGTTGCTATGGAGGTTCGCGGCGCCGCCCCCGGTTGCTATGGAGTTTCGCGCATGCGCCGTGCCGCGGCCCCGCCCCCCGTTGCTATGGGGGTTCGCGGCGCCGCCCCCGGTTGCTATGGAGTTTCGCGCATGCGCCGTGCCGCGGCCCCGCCCCCCGTTGCTATGGGGGTTCGCGGCGCCGCCCCCGGTTGCTATGGAGTTTCGCGCATGCGCCGTGCCGCGGCCCCGCCCCCCGTTGCTATGGGGGTTCGCGGCGCCGCCCCCGGTTGCTATGGAGTTTCGCGCATGCGCCGTGCCGCGGCCCCGCCCCCCGTTGCTATGGGGGTTCGCGGCGCCGCCCCCGGTTGCTATGGAGTTTCGCGCATGCGCCGTGCCGCGGCCCCGCCCCCCGTTGCTATGGGGGTTCGCGGCGCCGCCCCCGGTTGCTATGGAGTTTCGCGCATGCGCCGTGCCGCGGCCCCGCCCCCCGTTGCTATGGAGGTTCGCGGCGCCGCCCCCGGTTGCTATGGAGTTTCGCGCATGCGCCGTGCCGCGGCCCCGCCCCCCGTTGCTATGGAGGTTCGCGGCGCCGCCCCCGGTTGCTATGGAGTTTCGCGCATGCGCCGTGCCGCGGCCCCGCCCCCCGTTGCTATGGGGGTTCGCGGCGCCGCCCCCGGTTGCTATGGAGTTTCGCGCATGCGCCGTGCCGCGGCCCCGCCCCCCGTTGCTATGCGGGTTCGCGGCGCCGCCATGGAGTTTCGCGCATGCGCCGTGCCGCGGCCCCGCCCCCCGTTGCTATGGAGGTTCGCGGCCCCGCCCCCCGTTGCTATGGAGGTTCGCGGCGCCGCCCCCGGTTGCTACGGAGTTTCGCGCATGCGCCGTGCCGCGGCCCCGCCCCCGTTGCTATGGAGGTTCGCGGTGCCGCCCCCGGTTGCTATGGAGTTTCGCGCATGCGCCGTGCCGCGGCCCCGCCCCCCGCTGCTAGGGAGGTCCGCGGCCCCGCCCCCGGTTGCTGTGGAGTTGCGCGCATGCGCCGTGCCGCGGCCCCGCCCCCCGCTGCTACGGCGGTCGCGGCCCCGCCCCCGGTTGCTATGGAGTTTCGCGCATGCGCCGTGCCGCGGCCCCGCCCCCGTTGCTATGGAGGTCGCGGCGCCGCCCCCGGTTGCTATGGAGTTTCGCGCATGCGCCGTGCCGCGGCCCCGCCCCCCGTTGCTGTGGGGGTTCGCGGCGCCGCCCCCGGTTGCTATGGAGTTTCGCGCATGCGCCGTGCCGCGGCCCCGCCCCCCGTTGCTATGGGGGTTCGCGGCGCCGCCCCCGGTTGCTATGGAGTTTCGCGCATGCGCCGTGCCGCGGCCCCGCCCCCCGTTGCTATGGAGGTTCGCGGCGCCGCCCCCGGTTGCTATGGAGTTTCGCGCATGCGCCGTGCCGCGGCCCCGCCCCCCGTTGCTATGGGGGTTCGCGGCGCCGCCCCCGGTTGCTATGGAGTTTCGCGCATGCGCCGTGCCGCGGCCCCGCCCCCCGTTGCTATGGAGGTTCGCGGCACCGCCCCCGGTTGCTATGGAGTTTCGCGCATGCGCCGTGCCGCGGCCCCGCCCCCCGTTGCTATGGGGTTCGCGGCGCCGCCCCCGGTTGCTATGGAGTTTCGCGCATGCGCCGTGCCGCGGCCCCGCCCCCCGTTGCTATGGGGGTTCGCGGCGCCGCCCCCGGTTGCTATGGAGTTTCGCGCATGCGCCGTGCCGCGGCCCCGCCCCCCGTTGCTATGGAGGTTCGCGGCGCCGCCCCCGGTTGCTATGGAGTTTCGCGCATGCGCCGTGCCGCGGCCCCGCCCCCCGTTGCTATGGAGGTTCGCGGCGCCGCCCCCGGTTGCTATGGAGTTTCGCGCATGCGCCGTGCCGCGGCCCCGCCCCCCGTTGCTATGGGTTTCGCGGCGCCGCCCCCGGTTGCTATGGAGTTTCGCGCATGCGCCGTGCCGCGGCCCCGCCCCCCGTTGCTATGGGGTTCGCGGCGCCGCCCCCGGTTGCTATGGAGTTTCGCGCCTGCGCCGTGCCGCGGCCCCGCCCCCCGTTGCTATGGGGGTTCGCGGCGCCGCCCCCGGTTGCTATGGAGTTTCGCGCATGCGCCGTGCCGCGGCCCCGCCCCCCGTTGCTATGGGGGTTCGCGGCGCCGCCCCCGGTTGCTATGGAGTTTCGCGCATGCGCCGTGCCGCGGCCCCGCCCCCCGTTGCTATGGGGTTCGCGGCGCCGCCCCCGGTTGCTATGGAGTTTCGCGCATGCGCCGTGCCGCGGCCCCGCCCCCCGTTGCTATGGGGGTTCGCGGCGCCGCCCCCGGTTGCTATGGAGTTTCGCGCATGCGCCGTGCCGCGGCCCCGCCCCCCGTTGCTATGGGGGTTCGCGGCGCCGCCCCCGGTTGCTATGGAGTTTCGCGCATGCGCCGTGCCGCGGCCCCGCCCCCCGTTGCTATGGGGGTTCGCGGCGCCGCCCCCGGTTGCTATGGAGTTTCGCGCATGCGCCGTGCCGCGGCCCCGCCCCCCGTTGCTATGGGGTTCGCGGCGCCGCCCCCGGTTGCTATGGAGTTTCGCGCATGCGCCGTGCCGCGGCCCCGCCCCCCGTTGCTATGGGGGTTCGCGGCGCCGCCCCCGGTTGCTATGGAGTTTCGCGCATGCGCCGTGCCGCGGCCCCGCCCCCCGTTGCTATGGAGGTTCGCGGCGCCGCCCCCGGTTGCTATGGAGTTTCGCGCATGCGCCGTGCCGCGGCCCCGCCCCCCGTTGCTATGGAGGTTCGCGGCGCCGCCCCCGGTTGCTATGGAGTTTCGCGCATGCGCCGTGCCGCGGCCCCGCCCCCCGTTGCTATGGAGGTTCGCGGCGCCGCCCCCGGTTGCTATGGAGTTCCGCGCATGCGCCGTGCCGCGGCCCCGCCCCCGTTGCTATGGAGGTCGGCGGCGCCGCCCCCGGTTGCTATGGAGTTCCGCGCATGCGCCGTGCCGCGGCCCCGCCCCCGTTGCTATGGAGGTCGGCGGCGCCGCCCCCGGTTGCTATGGAGTCCCGCGCATGCGCCGTGCCGCGGCCCCGCCCCCGTTGCTATGGAGGTCGGCGGCGCCGCCCCCGGTTGCTATGGAGTTTCGCGCATGCGCCGTGCCGCGGCCCCGCCCCCCGTTGCTATGGAGTTTCGCGCATGCGCCGTGCCGCGGCCCCGCCCCCCGTTGCTATGGAGGTTCGCGGCGCCGCCCCCGGTTGCTATGGAGTTTCGCGCATGCGCCGTGCCGCGGCCCCGCCCCCCGTTGCTATGGAGTTTCGCGCATGCGCCGTGCCGCGGCCCCGCCCCCCGCTGCTAGGGAGGTCCGCGGCCCCGCCCCCGGTTGCTGTGGAGTTGCGCGCATGCGCCGTGCCGCGGCCCCGCCCCCCGCTGCTACGGCGGTCCGCGGCCCCGCCCCCGGTTGCTATGGAGTTTCGCGCATGCGCCGTGCCGCGGCCCCGCCCCCCGTTGCTATGGAGGTCGGCGGCGCCGCCCCCGGTTGCTATGGAGTTTCGCGCATGCGCCGTGCCGCGGCCCCGCCCCCCGTTGCTATGGAGGTTCGCGGCGCCGCCCCCGGTTGCTATGGAGTTTCGCGCATGCGCCGTGCCGCGGCCCCGCCCCCCGTTGCTATGCGGGTTCGCGCCGCCGCCCCCGGTTGCTATGGAGTTTCGCGCATGCGCCGTGCCGCGGCCCCGCCCCCCGTTGCTATGGGGGTTCGCGGCGCCGCCCCCGGTTGCTATGGAGTTTCGCGCATGCGCCGTGCCGCGGCCCCGCCCCCCGTTGCTATGGAGGTTCGCGGCGCCGCCCCCGGTTGCTATGGAGTTTCGCGCATGCGCCGTGCCGCGGCCCCGCCCCCCGTTGCTATGGAGGTTCGCGGCGCCGCCCCCGGTTGCTATGGAGTTTCGCGCATGCGCCGTGCCGCGGCCCCGCCCCCCGTTGCTATGGAGGTTCGCGGCGCCGCCCCCGGTTGCTATGGAGTTTCGCGCATGCGCCGTGCCGCGGCCCCGCCCCCCGTTGCTATGGGGGTTCGCGGCGCCGCCCCCGGTTGCTATGGAGTTTCGCGCATGCGCCGTGCCGCGGCCCCGCCCCCCGTTGCTATGGGGGTTCGCGGCGCCGCCCCCGGTTGCTATGGAGTTTCGCGCATGCGCCGTGCCGCGGCCCCGCCCCCCGTTGCTATGGAGGTTCGCGGCGCCGCCCCCGGTTGCTATGGAGTTTCGCGCATGCGCCGTGCCGCGGCCCCGCCCCCCGTTGCTATGGGGGTTCGCGGCGCCGCCCCCGGTTGCTATGGAGTTTCGCGCATGCGCCGTGCCGCGGCCCCGCCCCCCGTTGCTATGGAGGTTCGCGGCGCCGCCCCCGGTTGCTATGGAGTTTCGCGCATGCGCCGTGCCGCGGCCCCGCCCCCCGTTGCTATGGGGGTTCGCGGCGCCGCCCCCGGTTGCTATGGAGTTTCGCGCATGCGCCGTGCCGCGGCCCCGCCCCCCGTTGCTATGGGGGTTCGCGGCGCCGCCCCCGGTTGCTATGGAGTTTCGCGCATGCGCCGTGCCGCGGCCCCGCCCCCCGTTGCTATGGGGTTTCGCGGCGCCGCCCCCGGTTGCTATGGAGTTTCGCGCATGCGCCGTGCCGCGGCCCCGCCCCCCGTTGCTATGGGGTTCGCGGCGCCGCCCCCGGTTGCTATGGAGTTTCGCGCATGCGCCGTGCCGCGGCCCCGCCCCCCGTTGCTATGGAGGTTCGCGGCGCCGCCCCCGGTTGCTATGGAGTTTCGCGCATGCGCCGTGCCGCGGCCCCGCCCCCCGTTGCTATGGAGTTCCGCGGCGCCGCCCCCGGTTGCTATGGAGTTTCGCGCATGCGCCGTGCCGCGGCCCCGCCCCCCGTTGCTATGCGGGTTCGCGGCGCCGCCCCCGGTTGCTATGGAGTTTCGCGCATGCGCCGTGCCGCGGCCCCGCCCCCGTTGCTATAGAGGTTCGCGCATGCGCCGTGTCGCGGCTCGTTGCTATGGAGCACGGTCCACAGCGAACTGCAGTGCCGACAATTAAACACACGGTGGCAGCAGCGAGCACGGTCCCCAGCGAGCTGCAGTGCCTACAATTAAACACAGGGTGGCAGCAGGGAGCACGGTCCCCAGGGAGCTGCAGTGCCGACAATTAAACACAGGGTGGCAGCAGGGAGCACGGTCCCCAGGGAGCTGCAGTGCCGGCAGTTAAACACAGGGTGGCAGCAGCGAGCACGGTCCCCAGGGAGCTGCAGTGCCGGCAGTTAAGCACAGGGTGGCAGCAGCGAGCACGGTCCCCAGGGAGCTGCAGTGCCGGCAGTTAAGCACAGGGTGGCAGCAGTGAGCGCTGCGCGCATGCGTTGGGTCGCTGTGCGGGGGGCGGAGCTGGCGCATGCGTCCTGCTCTGCCGCCTCGTTACGCATGCGGGGCCGGGGCCGTGCTGAGAGGCCTGCGGGGGGAAGGCTGCGGCGGCAGCGGCGTGGAGCGGCAGCGGGGCCGGGCCGGGCCGGGCCGAGGAGGGCTTTGCAGTGCCGGTGAGTGTCCGTAGCAGTGCCGCAGGGATTGTCCTTAGTGCGTGGTGAGTTTTCTGTGTCGCTCTGAGCGGGGCCCGGCGGAGCTGCTTCCCAGGCCGCTCAGCGTTGCCGCCCCTCGGGAGGGGCTGTGCGGGCCCCTGGAGTGGGTCTGGCAGCGTCCCAAGGGCTGCGGGGCGCATGGAGGCGCCTGTAAGCCTCTGGGTGTCCCCTGTGGGCTCCGATGGTCCCAGAGGAGCTGGGCAGTGTCTCTGGAGCTGTGTGGCCTCTGTGGGCGCCGCAGGATTCGGGCGGGATCTGAGTGGCTCTCGGTGAGCTCTTTAGGGGTCTCTGTGGGGTCCCCACAGTCCGTGGGCTCTGCTGTGCAGTCTCGGGGCTTGGGGAGCTGAGGATTTGGGGCTGTGCCCCTCTGGTGTTCAGTGTCCAAGCCTGGACCTGCCAGCCACTGCCCTGCCGGCCCCTGCAGGTGAGCCGGGGGCGTCTGAAGGGGTTTTGGGAGCGACAAGGGGGTCTGGGGGCTATCGAAAGGCCTTTTGGGGGCATCTGAAGGGGTCTGGGGGCATCAGAATGGGGTTTGTGGGTACCCGAGGGGGCTGTGAGGCCTCTCAGTCTTCCCCTGGGGGCTCCTGGGGGTGTCTGGAGGATCCCAGAGGAGCTGGGGATGCTCTCAGTGAGGTTTGGGGCTCTCTGCAAAGCCCTCACAGTATCTGGGCTCGTCTGTGGAGCTGTGAGGTGTCGAGTTTGGGGTGCCCCAGGGTTTAGGGAGGTCTTGCTCTGTGTTTCAGTGTCCCCTGAGGGCCTGGGACCTGCAGCCATGCCCCCTGCGGGGTGTCAGGGCAGTCTGGGGGTGTGCAGAGGCCTTTGGGGGTGACACAGAGGATCTGGGTGCTTGTGTAGGGAGTCTGGGAGCATCTGGAGGGGTTCTGGGCTCCCCAAAAAGGGTCTGTAAGCCTGTGCAGGGGTCTGTGTACATGTGAGGTGAGTGTGGGGGTATCAAAGTGGGATCTGAGGGCATCTAAAGGGTTCTGGGGTCATACAGAGGTGTCTGGGGGTCTCTGGGGGAAGCCCTTTGGTGCTCCAAGGGTACCTCTGCAGGGTCCTGAAGGAGTTGAGAGGGACCTGGCAAGGTGCTGCTTGCTGCCAGGTGCTGCTGAGGGGCTTGAGTGGCGTCTGAAGGGGCTTTGGAGGCAGCTAAAGGCCATCTGGGGGCTCCTAAGGGGATTCTGAGGGGGCCAAAGGGGATCTGGGGGTATCTAAAATGGGTCTGTGAGTATCAAGAGGTCTTTTGGGGACATGTAAAGTGGTCTGGGGGCATCTAAAGCGGTGGGGCTGGATCTAAAGTGGGTCTGGAGGCATCTAAGGGAGATCTGTGAGTGTGTAGAGGGGTTCTGGGGTCTCTAAAAAGGTCTGGGGCTGTGCTAGAGGCTTCTGGGCTCATCTGCAGTGAGCCTGGGGGCCCTCAAAAGGGTCTGGGGACAGGTAAAATGGGCCTGGGGTCATGCAGCAGGGTTCAGGGGCATCAGAAGGGGCATTGTGGGCATCTAAGTTGGCCTGGGGTCCTCTGGAGGTTGCCTCCCTCTTTCTGTCTCTGTTGTTTGTGCCTGGGTGAGAGTTCTCTGCTGTGTTTGTTCTCTCTTTTTGCAGGGAGCTGAACTGCTTTGCCCCAGCCCAGCTGCAGATCTGCACTCAGCCTCAGCCCCAAGCCCTGGCAGGGTGGGATGCTTTGGTACCAGGCCGTGGAGCTGTTTGAAATGCAATTGCTGCTTGCAGCTGGTTCAGAAATGGATTTCCTGTGGCTGTGGGGGCAGAAATGTCTCTGTGGTGAGTTGGTGCCAAGTGCCAGCCTTGCTTAAAGCCTTCTCTTAGGCCTTTCAGTGTGCTGATGGTTGCAGAGGAGAAGCTCAGGGTGTGAAGGAGTGAAAACTGAAGGGGGTGTTCAGGTGTGGGGAGAGGCCTCTGCCCTGGAGAGGCTGCTGGGCAGTGCTGCTGCAGCTAAGGTCTCCCTCGGGGAGCTGTTCCCCTCAGGGGCACTCTGGGGGCACTGTGCAGGAGGTGGCAGCCAGAAGGCAGAGCTGCCTGGGCCTCGTTGCTGTGCTGGCCAAAGCAGGTCACTTGTGCAGCTGTGCCACTTGGTGCTCAGGGCTGTGCTTGGGCAGAGAGGCAGCTGTGCCAGCAGCCTGTGCCGCAGTGCAGTTGGTGCCTGTGTCGGGGTGGATTTAACATCCTTTTACTGCTGGGATGTGCTCCTGCTGCTGCCTTTCTGCTGCCCGGCTGGGAGGGGTCCAGAGGGACTGGGAGACACCAGGAGGGGTTGGGAGGAGACTGGGAGGGCATTGGGATGGAGTGGGAAGGGATGCATGAGGGCCTGGGAGGGAATGTGAGTGACTGGGAGGGGAATGGGTAGGGCTGAAGGGGGTTGGGAGGAAATGGAAGAGGACTGGAAGGGACTGGGACTGAGAGAGACTGGGATGGACTGGGGAGGGGCTGGGAGGGGAATGGGATGGAGGAGGAAAGGACAGGAATGGGAATGAAGGCAATTGGGAGGGAACTAGGAGAGGACAGGGCCAGACTGGGAGGGATTGGGATGGATTCAGTGGAAGTGGGAGAGACTGGGATTGGGAGGAGACTGGGAGGGCATTGGGATTGAGTGGGATGGACTGGGATGGACTGGGAAGGGCCTGTGAGGGGATTTGGAGGGACTGATGGGAACTGGGAGTGGAATGGGAGGGACTGGGAAGGGACTTGGAGAGGCTGAGAGAGACTGAGCCAGACTGGGAGGTGTTTGGGAGGCAGTGAGAGGGATTCAGTGGAACTGAGAGTGACTGGGAGGGATTGGGAGGAGAGGGAGGGGTCTGGGAAGGCATCAGGGATGGCCTGAAGGGATTGGGATGGGGAAGGCCTGGGAGGTAGTGGGAGGGGACTGGGAAGGGGCTGGGAGGGGAATTGGAGGGACTGGGAGAGAGTGATAGGGGATTGGGAGTTACTGAGGGGACTGGAAGGAGACTGGGATATACTGGGAGATAGTGGAATGGACAGGGAGGGATTGTGAGGGGCTGGGTGGGACTGGAAGGGGACTGGGAAGGACTGAGAGAGACTGGGCTGGACTGAGAGGGGACTGGACTGGCAATGGGAGGGAGTGGGAAGGCATCTGGAAGGGATCAGAAGGAATTGGAAGAGACTGAGAGGGAATTTGGCATGGGAGGGTATTGGGAAAGGCTCTGGGGGGATTGCAAGAGACTGGGATGGACTGGGACGGAGTGGGATGGGCTGGAATGGGACTGAGAGGTGTCAGGGAAGGGAATGGGACTGGGAGGTCCTGGGATGGGACAGGAAGGGGAATGGGAGGGACTGATGGGAACAGGGAGAGGAATGGGATGGACTTGGAGGGACTGGGAAAGGACTTGGAGAGGCTGAGACTGAGCCAGGCTGGGAGGGGTTTGGGAGGCACTGAGAAGAACTGGGAGGGAGTGGGAAGCCTGCAGAGGGACTGGGAGAGAGTGATAGGGGATTGGGAGTTCCTGGAGGGGACTGGAAGGGGAATGGGATATACTGGGAAGTAGAGGAATGGACTGGGAGGGAGCTGGGTGGGACTGATGGGGACTGGGAGGAAATGGGAGGGGACTGGGATGGACTGGAAGGGATTGGGAGAGAGTGAGAGGGGATGTGGAATGAGTTTGGAGAGACTGGGAGGGACTGGAAGGGATTGGGAGAGAGTGAGAGGGGATGTGGAATGAGTTTGGAGAGACTGGGAGGGACTGGAAGGGATTGGGAGAGAGTGTGAGGGGATGTGGAATGAGTTTGGAGAGACTGGGAGGGACTGGAAGGGATTGGGAGAGAGTGTGAGGGGATGTGGAATGAGTTTGGAGAGACTGGGAGGGACTGGAAGGGATTGGGAGAGAGTGTGAGGGGATGTGGAATGAGTTTGGAGAGACTGGGAGGGACTGGAAGGGATTGGGAGAGAGTGGGAGGAATTCAGAGAGACTGGGAGGGACTGGGGTGGAGTGGGAAGGAATAAATGAGTGACTGGGAGGGATTGGGAGAGACTGGGAGGGGATTGCGAGGGACTACTTGGAACTGGAAGAGGAATGGGATGGTCTGGGAGGGACTTGGAGAGACTAAGCCAGACTGGGAGGGGTTTGGGAGACACTGAGAAGGACTAGGAGGGGACCAGGCTAGACTGGGGGGGATTCAGAGGAACTGGGAGGGATTGGGAGGAGACTGGGAGGGAGTGGGATGGAGTGGGAAGGGATTGATGAGGGACTGGGAGTGATTGTGAGTGACTGGGAGAGCCATGGAGGGGAACAGGAGGGGCAGATGGGGAGTGGGATGGGATTGGGAGGGACTGGCGAGGAGTGGGAGGAGACTGAGAGGTAGTGGGAGGGAAGTGGGAAAGGATGAGGGACTGGGAGGCAGTGGGAGGCAGTGGGAAGGCACTGGGAGGGGATTTGGAGGGACTGGGAGACAGTGATGGGGATTGGGAGCTGATGAAGGGGACTGGAAGGGGACTGGGGTATACTGGGAGCCAGTAGGATAGACTGGGAAGGATTGGGAGAGGACTGGGTGGGAGTGATAGAGAACTGGGAGGGACTGGGAGAGACTGGGAGGGGACTGGGATGGACCTGGCAAGAACTAGATTAGGACTGGGAGAGAACTGGGATGGGCCTGGAAGGGACTGGGAAGGACTGGGAATGTGAAAGTACTGGGAAAGGAGTGGAATGGGATTGTGAGGGACTGGGAGGGAGTGGGTGGGATTCAGAGGAACTGGGAGAGAGTTGGATGGACTGGGAAGGGATCTGGGAGAGACTCGAGGGGACTGGGATGGACTGGGAAGGGGACTGAGGTGGCATGGAGGGGTATGGGACTGGGAGGTACTGCGAAGGGACTGAGAGGGCAATGGGATGGACTGGGAGGAACTGAGGTGGAACTGGGAAGGGGGGGGGAAGGCCAGAGAGAGAATGGGAGGGGAATGGGTTGGACCTGGTTAAAGACTGGATTGGGACTGGGAGAGGACTGGGAGGGTATTAGGAGAGGCCTGGAAGGGTCTGAGAAGGACTGGGATGTACTGGGAAAGGCCTGGAATGGGATTGTGAGACTGGGATGGAACTGGGAGGGGATTGGGAGGGAGTGAGTGGGATTCAGAGGAACTGGGAGAGTCTGGGATGGACTGAGAGTGGGCTGGGCTGGGAAGGGATCTGGGAAGGAGTGAGGGGACTGGGAGGGATTGGGAAGGGGACAGAGAGCTGTCAGGGAGGGGAATGGGACTGGGAGGTACTGGGATGGGACAGGGAGGGGAATGGGAGGGACTGATGGGAAGTGGGAGAGGAATGAGATGGCCTGGGAGGGGATCTGGAATGGATTGTGAGAGAGTGGGAGGGGACTGGGAAGGGATTGGGATAGACTGGGAGCTAGGGGGATGGACTGGGAAGGATTGGGAGGGGGCTGGGTGGGAGTGATAGAGGATTGGAAGGAAATGGGAGAGGACTGGAATGGGACTGGGAAGGGACCGGGATGGACCTGGTAAGGACTGGATTTGGACTGGGAGGTACTGGGAGAGGACTGTGAGGGAACTGGGATAGGCCTGGAAGGGACTGAGGAGGACTGAGAGGTGGCAGGGAGGGGACTGGGCCAGGGAGAGGATTGGGGGGAATGGGAAGGGTTTTGGAATGGATTGGGACTGGGAGGGGACTGGGCCAGAGTGGGAGGGGAGTGGAAAGGTAGTGGGAGGGTGTGAAAGGTAGTTGGAGGGCACTGGAAGGGACTAGGAGGGGATTGGGATGGACTGGGAAGGGACTGGTGAGGATTGGATTGGGAGAGGCCTGGAGGGTACTGAGAAGAACTGGGAGGGGACTGGGATGTACTGGGAAAGGAGTGGGATGGGATTGAAAGAGACTGGGGTGGGACTGGGAGGGGGTTGTAGGGAGTGGGTGGGATTCAAAGGAACTGGGAAGGACCGGGAGGAGACTGGGAGTGGGATGGACTGGGAATAGTGGAACTGGGAGGGGACTGTGAGGGATTGGATGGGACTGGGAAGGGGCCTGAGAGGTGGCAGGGAGGGAAGTGGGACTGGGAGGTACTGGGATGGGATAGGGAGGAGATTGTGAGGGACTCATGGGAACTTGTGGAGAAATGGGAGGGAATGGGAAAGGACTGGAAGGGGACTGGGATATACTGGGAGACTGTGGGATGGACTGGGAAGGATTGGGGGAGGGCTGGGTGGGACTGATAGGGGCTTGGGAGGGACTGGGAGAGACTGGGATGGACCTGATGACGACTGGACTGAGACTGGGAGGGACTAGGAGATGACTGTGAGGGAACTGGGAAAGATCTGGAAGGGACTGAAAAGGACAGGGAGGGGAGTGGGATGTCCTGGGAAAGGAGTGGAATTGGATTGTGAGAGACTGGGCTGGGACTGGGAGGGGACTGAGAGAGAGTGGGTGGGACTGGGAACAACTGAGCTGAACTGGGAGGGGACTGGGAAGGGGCCTGAGAGGTGCCAGGGAGGGGAATGGGACTGGGAGGTAGTGGGATGGGGCAGGGAGGGGAATGGGAGAGACTGATGGGAAGTTAGAAAGGAATGGGCTGGGCTTGGAGGGAGTGGGAGGGGATTGGGAGGGAATGTGATGGGGTCTGGAATGGATTATGAGTGACTGGGAGGGCACTGAGCCAGAGTGGGAGGGGATTGGAAGGGATTGGGATGTACTGGGAGCTAGTGGGATGGACTGGGAAGGATTGGGTGAGGCTGGGTGGGACTGGGAGTGGATTGAGAGGAACTGGGAGAGGTTGGGAGGGACTGGAGTTGGACTGAGACTGGGAGGGGACTGAGGTGGACCTGCTAAGGACTGGATTAGGACTGGGAGAAAAATGACAGAGGAGTGGAAGGGACAGAGAAGGTCTGGGAGGGGAGTGGGATGTACTGGGAAATGACTGGAGTGGGATTATGAGAGACTGGGATGGGACTGGGAAGGAGACTGAGAGGTGGCAGTGAGGAGAATGGGTCTGGGAGGGACAGGGATGGTAATGGGAGGAAGTGGTGGGAACTGGTGGAGGAATGGGATGCACTGGGCTGGAGTAGGAGGGCATTGGGAGGGAATGGGAAGGGATCTGGAATGGATTGTGAGTGACTGGGGGGGACTGAGCCAGAGTGGGAGTGGACAGGGAAGATACTGGGAGGGGAATGGGAAGGCAGTGTGAGGGTGTGAAAGGTAGTTGGGGTGGCCTGGAAGGCCCTGGGAGAGTATTGAGAGGGAGTGTGAGGGGACTGGAAGGAGACTGGGATATACTGGGAGCTAGTTGGATGGACTGGGAAGGATTGGGTGGGGCTGTGTGGGACTGATAGGGGATTGGGAGGAGATTGGAAAGGGCTGGGAGGGGAGTGGGATGTGTTGGGAAAGGACTGGAATGGGATTGTGAGAGACTGGGAGGGGACCAGGAGGGATTGTGTAGGACTGGAGTGGGATTGTGAGAGACTGGGATGGGACTGGGAGAGGATTGGAGAGAGTGGGTGGAATTGAGAGGAACGGGGAAGGACCAGGAGGAGCCTGAGAGGGCATTGGAATGGACTGGGAGGGAGTGGGATGGTGTGGGAAGGGATCTGAAGGGATCTGGGAAGGAGCAGAAGTGGGAGGGGACTGTGGGGGATTGGGTGGGACTGGGAAGGGGCCTGAGAGGTGGCAGGGAAGGGAATGGGAGGGACTGATGGGAAGAAGAAGAAGAAGGAGGTAGAGTGGGAGGGGATTGGAAAGGAATGGGAAGGGATCTGGAATGGATTGTGAGTGCCTGGGAGGGGACTGGGAAGAGACTGGCAGGGGAGTGGAAAGGTAGTGTGAGGAGGTGAAAGGTAGTTGGGGTGGCCTGGAAGGGACTGGGAAGGCATTGGGAGGGAGTGGGTAGGATTCAGAGGAACTGGGAGAGACTAGGAAAGACTGAGAGGAGACCAGGAGGGCATTGGGATGGACTGGGAAGGGATCTGGGAAAAAGTGAGTGGAACTGTGAGGGGACTGGGGGGGGATTGGGTGGGACTGGGAGGTGCTGGGATGGGACAGGGAGGGGAATGGGAGAGACTGCTGGGAAGTGGGAGAGGAATGAGATGGAGTGGGAGGGAGTGGAAGGGGATTGGGAGGGAAGGGAAAGGGATCTGGAATGAATTGTGAGTGACTGGAAGGGGACTGGGGACTGGGAGGGGATTAGGAGGGAGTGGGAGGTGACTGGAAGGGGACTGGGATGTACTGGGAGCGAGTGGGATGGACTGGGAAGGATTGGAAGGGGGCTGGGTGAGACTGGGAGGGGATTGGGAGGAAATGGGATCAGACTGGGAGGGACAGAGAGAGACTGGGAGGGGATTGGGAGGGAAGGGGAAGGGATGGGGAGGGGAGTGGGAAGGGGCTGGTAAGGACTGGATTTGGATTGGGAGAGGCCTGGAAAGGACTGAGGAGGACTGGAAGGAGATCAGGAGGGATTGGGTAGGACTGGAATGGGATTGTGAGAGACTGGGAGGGAGTGGGATGGACTGGGAAGGGATCTGGGAAGGAGTGAGTGGGTCTGGGAGGGATTGGGTGAGACTGGGAAGGGGCCTGAGAGGTGTGAGGGAGAGGAATGGGCCTGGGAGGCCCTGGGATGGGACAGGGAGGGGAATGGGAGGGACTGATGGAAGTGGGATGGGATTGGGAGGGACTGGTGAGGCGTGGGAGGAGACTTGGAGGGACTGAGAGGTAGTGGGAGGGAAGTGGGAAAGGATGAGGGATGGAGTGGAGGGACTGGGAGGGACTGGGATGGCCTGGGAGGGGATGTGGAGGGCCTGGGAGAGAGGGATAGGGGCTCGGGAGTTAGTGGAGGGGACTGGAATATAGTGGGAGATAGTGGGATGGAGTGGGAGAGATTTGGAATGGATCTGGAATGGATTGTGAGTGAGTGGAATGGCAATGGAAAGGGACTAGGAGGGAGTGGTAGGGAACTGGGATGGAGCTGGAAAGGACTGGATTGGGACTGGGAGAGGACTGAAAAGGACTGGGAGGGCAGTGGGATGTAGTGGGAAAGGAGTGTAATGGGATAGTGAGGGACTGGGAAGGGATTGGGAGTGAGTGGGTGGGATTCAGAGGAATGGGGATGGAGTGGGATGGAGTAGGATGGGCTGGGAAGGGATCTGGGAAGGATTGAGCTGAATTGGAAGAGGACTGGGAAGGGGCCTGAGAGGTGTCAGGGAGGGGAATTGAATGTGACTGTGTGGGGATTGGGAGAGACTGGGATAGACTGGGAGGGATTGGGAGGAGACTGGGAGGGCATTGGGACAGACTGGGAGGGAATGGGATGGAGTGGGAAGGGATCAGGGATGGAGTGGAGGGACTGGGAGGGGATGTGGAGGGAGAGAGGGATAGTGGCTTGGGAGTTAGTGGAGGGGACTGGGATATACTGGAAGATGGTGGAATTGAGTGGGAGAGGATTGGGAGGGAATGGAGAGGGATCTGGAATGGATTGTGAGTGACTGGGAGAGGACTGGAATGGCACTAGGGACTGGGAGAGACTGGTAGGGGACTGGGATGGAGCTGGAAAGGACTGGATTGGGACTGGGAGGGAAATGGGAGAGGATTGGAAGGGACAGGGAGGGGAGTGGGATGTACTGGGAAAGGAGAGGAATGAGATTGTGAGAGACTGGGAGGGGACAGGGGACTGGGAGTGACTTGGGAGGTGACTGTAAGGGGACTGGGATGTACTGGGAGCTAGTGGGATGGACTGGGAAGGATTGGGTGAGGCCGGGTGGGACTGGGAGTGGATTGAGAGGAAATGGGAGAGGACTGGGACTGGGATGGGACTGGGATGGACCTGGTAAGTACTGGATTAGGACTCGGGGCGCAGTGGGAGAGGACTGGAAGGGACAGAGAAGGACTGGAAGGGGAGTGGGATGTACTGGGAAAGGAGTGGAATTGGATTATGAGAGACTGGGAGGGGACTGGGAGGGGAGTGAGAGAGAGTGGTTGGGACTGGGAAGGAGACTGAGAGGTGACAGGGGAATGGGACAGGGAGGGTAATGGGAGGGACTGTTGGGAACTGGGAGAGGAATGGGATGCACTGGGCTGGAGTAGGAGGGCATTGGGAGGAAATGGGAAGGGATCTGGAATGGATTGTGAGTGACTGGAGGGGACTGGGCCAGAGTGGGAGCAGACTGGGAGGGGAATGGGAAGGTAGTTGGAGGGACCTGGAAGGGACTTGGAGGGGACTGAGAGGGAGTGGGAGGTGACTGGAAGGAGACTGGGATATTCTGGGAGCTAGTGGGATGGACTGGGAAGGATTGGGAGGAAGCTGGGTGGGAGTGATAGAGGACTGGGAGGAAATGGGAGGGGCCTGGAGTTGGACTGGGAAGGGACCGGGAGGGACTGAGAGAGACTGGGAGGGGACTGGGATGGACCTGTAAGGACTGCTTTGGGACTGGGAGAGGAGTGCGAGGGAACTGGGAGAGGCCTGGAAGGGGCTGGGGAGGACTGGGAGTGGGAAGGAGTGGGATGGACTGGGGAGGGATCTATGAATGACTCAAGTGACTGGGAAGGATTGGGTGAGGCTGGGAGGGTGCCTGAGAGGTGGCAGGGAGGGGAATGGGACTGGGAGGTCCTAGAATGGGACTGGGAAGAGAATGGGAGGGATTGATGGAAGTGGGATGGGATTGGGAGAGAATGGGAAGGGATCTGGAATGGTTTGTGAGTGGGAGGGGACTGGGAGGCAATCGGAGAGGAGTGGGAGTGAGATGTAGTGGGAAAGGAGTGGAATGAGGTTGTGAGAGACAGGGATGGGACTGGGAGGGATTTGGGAGGGAGTGGGTGGGATTCAGAGGAACTGTGGGAGACTGGGAAGGACTGGGAGGGCATTGGGATGGAGTGGCAGGGAGTGGGATGGACTGGGAAGGATTAAGCGGAACTGGGGAGGGGACTGGGAGGGATTGGGTGGGACTGGGCAGGGGCCTGAGAGGTGTCAGGGAGGGGAATGGGCCTGGGAGGTGCTGGGATGGGACAGGGAGGGGAATGGGATTGACTGAGATGGAGTGGGAGGGGACTTGGAGGGAATGGGAAGGGATCTGGAATGGATTGTGGGTGACTGGGAGGGGACTGGGCTGGACTGGGAGGGGACTTAGAAGGGACTGGGAAGGGAATGAAAAGGAACTGGGAGGATCTGAAAGGTAGTTGGAAGGGACTGGAAGGGACAGAGAGAGACTGAAAGGAGACTGGGATGGACCTGGTAAGGACTGGATTGGGACTGGGTGAGGACTGGGTTGTACTGGGAAAGGACTGGAATGGGAGGGCTTGGAAGGGGCCTGGATGGGAACTGAAAGTGCTCCTAGGAAGAACTGGGACAGACTGGGAGGGACTGGGAGGTGGTCTGGAAGAGACTGGAGCAGGATTGGGCAGGGACTGGGATGGGATTAGAGAGGGGCTGGGAGAGGTCTGGGAGGGAACTGGAAGGCACTGCAGAGGAATTGGGAGGGACTGGGAGGGGGCTTGATGGGACTGGGAATCTTACCTGGAGGCGCTGGGAGCTGCTCTGGGGGCGCTGGGAGCCTCCTCTGCGCCCCTGCCGTTTGGTCTCCCTCCCCCCTCCCTCCCTCCCTCCCGGCGCTGACAGAGCAGGAGGGCCAGAGCCACGCTCTGATTGGCCAGTGGGGCTCGGGCAGCAGCGCTCCCATTGGCTGCGCTGGGCCAGCCCCCCAGTTTGGGAACAGTGCGTCCCAGTTCGGGACCAGCCCCCCAGTTTGGGAACAGTGTGTCCCAGTTCAGGACCAGCCCCCCAGTTTGGGAACAGTGCGTCCCAGTTCGGGACCTGCCCCCCCAGTTTGGGACCAGTGCATCCCAGTTTGGGACCAGTCCCCCCAGTTTGGGAACAGTGTGTCCCAGTTCGGAACCAGCCCCTCCCAGTTTGGGAACAGTGCGTCCCAGTTCGGGACCAGCCCCCCCAGTTTGGGAACAGTGCGTCCCAGTTTGGGAACAGCCCCCCCAGTTTGGGAACAGTGCGTCCCAGTTCGGGACCAGCCCCCCCAGTTTGGGAACAGTGTGCCCCAGTTTGGGAACAGTGCGTCCCAGTTTGGGACCAGTCCCCCCAGTTTGGGAACAGTGCATCCCAGTTCGGGACCAGCCCCCCAGTTTGGGAACAGTGCATCCCAGTTTGGGACCAGCCCCCCCAGTTTTGTTCCAGTGCGTCCCAGTTTGGGACCAGTCCCCCCAGTTTGGGACCAGTCCCTCCCAGTTGGGGAACAGTGTGTCCCTGTTCGGGACCAGTCGTCCCCCCCCCCCCCCCCTGGTTTGGGAACAGTGCATCCCAGTTCGGGACCACCCCCCCCCAGTTTGGGAACAGTGCATCCCAGTTCGGGACCACCCCCCCCCAGTTTGGGAACAGTGTGTCCCAGTTTGGGACCAACCCCCCCAGTTCGGGAACAGTGCATCCCTGTTCGGGACCAGTCCCTCCCAGTTTGGGAACAGTGCATCCCAGTTCGGGACCAGTCCCCCCCAGTTTTGTTCCAGTGTGCCCCAGTTTGGGACCAGACCCCCCCAGTCTGCGACCACTCCCCTGCAGTTTGGGTTGAGTGTGTCCCAGTTTGGGCCCAGTTTGCCCCAGTTGGGGTCCAGTTCCCTCCCAGTCCCTTCCGTTCCCCTCCCACTTCTGTTCCAGTCCCTCCCACTCCCCATCCAGTTCTTCCCAGTCCCCTCCAGTCCCTCCCAGTCTTTGCCGGTTCCCTCCCACACCCTCCCAGTTTCCTCGCAGTTCCTGCCCAGTCCCATCCCAGTGCTTCCCAGTTCCATCCAGTACCCCCAACACACCTTCATGTCCCCTCCCAGTCTGTCCCAGTCCCTACCACTTCTGTTCCAGTCCCCAGCCCTCCCCTCCCAGTCCCTCCAAATCCCTTTCCAGTACCTCCCAGTTCCCTCCCAACTCGCTCCCAGTCCCTAGCAGTTCTCTCCTACTCCCTCCCAATGCCTCCCACTTCCTTCCCAGTCCCCCGCCCAGTCCCCTCCCATTTCCATCCCACAACTTCCCAGGCCCTCCAAATTCTATCCCAATCCTTCTCATTTCCCTCCCAGCCCCTCCCAGGGAGCCTGACTGGGAGGAACTGGGAGGGACTGGGATGGAACTGGGTGTGACGGGCAGGGATGGGGCACAGGGTGCAGCCTGTGAGGGATTGTCAGGGACTGGGAGGGAACTGGTTGTGACTGTGTGGGGATTGGGAGAGACTGGGAGGGATTGGGAGGAGGCTGGGAGGGCATTGGGACGGACTGGGAGGGAATGGGATGGAGCGGGAAGGGATCAGGGATGGAGTGGAGGGATTGGGAGGGACTGGGATGGCCTGGGAGGGGATGTGGAGGGAGAGAGGGATAGGGGCTTGGGAGTTAGTGGAGGGGACTGGGATATACTGGGAGGTAGTGGAATAGATTGGGAATGGATTGGGAGGGAATGGAGAGGGATCTGGAATGGATTGTGAGTGACTGGGAGAGGACTGGGGACAGGGAGGGGATTAGTAGGGAGTGGGAGGTGACTGGTAGCACTAGGGACTGGGAGAGACTGAGAGGGGACTTGGATGGACCTGGAAAGGACTGGATTGGGACTGGGAGGGAAATGGGAGTGGATTGGAAGGGACTGAAAAGGACTGGGTGTGGAGTGGGATGTACTGGGAAAGGAGAGGAATGGGATTGTGAGAGAGTGGGATGGGACTGGGAGGGAGTGGGTGGGATTCAGAGACACTGGGAAGGAGTGGGATGAGTGAGATGGACTGGGAAGGGATCTGGGAAGGAGTGAGCTGAACTGGGAGAGGACTGGGAAGGGGCCTGAGAGGTGTCAGGGAGGGGAATGGGACTGGGAGTTGCTGGGATGGGACAGGGAGGGGAATGGGAGGGACTACTGGGAAGTGGGAGAGGAATGAGATGGAATGGGAGGGAGTGGAAGGGGATTGGGAGGGAAGGGAAAGGGATCTGGAATGAATTGTGAGTGACTGGGAGGGGACTGGGGACTGGGAGGGGATGAGGAGGGAGTGGGAGGTGACTGGAAGGGGACTGGGATATTGTGGGAGCTAGTGGGATGGACTGGGAAGGATTGGGATGGGGCTGGGTGGGAGTGATAGAGGACTGGGACGGGACTGGAGTTGGACTGGGACGGGACCGGGAGGGACTGAGAGAGACTGGGAGGGGACTGAGATGGATCTGATAAGGACTGGATTGGGACTGGGAGAGGACAGGAAGGGACTGGGAGGGGGAGTGGGAGGGATTGAGAGGAACTGGGAAGGACTTGGAGGAGACTGGGAGGGCATTGGGATGGAGTGGGAAGGGGCCTGAGAGGTGTCAGGGAGGAGTGACCTGGGAGGGCATTGGGAGGGAATGGGAAGGGATCTGGAATGGATTGTGAGTGACTGGGAGGGGACTGGGAAGGTAGTGGGAGGGTGTGAAAGGTCTTTGGGGTGGCCTGGAAGGCATTGGGAGGGGACTGGGATGTACTGGGAGCGAGTGGGATGGACTGGGAAGGATTGGAAGGGGGCTGGGTGAGACTGGGAGGGGATTGGGAGGAAATGGGATCAGACTGGGAGGGACAGAGAGAGACTGGGAGGGGATTGGGAAGGAAGGGAAAGGGATGGGAAGGGGAGTGGGAAGGGGCTGGTAAGGACTGGATTTGGATTGGGAGAGGCCTGGAAAGGACTGAGGAAGACTGGAAGGAGACCAGGAGGGATTGGGTAGGACTGGAATGGGATTGTGAGAGACTGGGAAGGGATTGGGAGTGAGTGGGTGGGATTCAGAGGAACGGGGAGGGAGTGGGAAGGGATCTGGGAAGGACTGAGCTGAACTGGGAGAGGACTGGGAAGGGGCCTGAGAGGTGTCAGGGAGGGGAATTGGACTGGGAGGTGCTGGGATGGGACAGGGAGGGGATTTGGAAAGGATTGTGAGTGACTGGGAGGGCACTGGGCAGGTAGGGGGAGTGTGTGAAAGGTAGTTGGAGTGGCGTGGGAGGGGCCTGGGATATACTGGGAGCCAGTGGGATGGTCTGGGAAGGATTGGAGGGGGCTGGGTGGGACTGATAGAGGACTGGGAGGAAATGGGAGAGGACTGTGAGGGACTGGAGTTGGACTGGGAAAGGACTCGTCCCAGTCCCAATCCAGTCCTTCCCAGTGTCTCCCAGTATGCCCCAGTCCCCTTCCAGACTAGGGTGATTGTGAGTGAGTGGGAGAGGCAGGGAGGGGAATGGGAGGGAGAGCTGGGAAGTGGGATGGGATTGGGAGGGACTGGGATGGCCTGGGAGGGGATGTGGAGGGCCTGGGAGAGAGGGAGAGGGGCATGGGAGTTAGTGGAGGGGACTGGGATATACTGGGAGATAGTGGAATAGATTGGGAGTGGATTGGGAGGAAAGGGAGAGGGATCTGGAATGGATTGTGTGTGACTGGGAGAGGACTGGGGACAGGGAGGGGATTAGGAGGGAGTGGGAGGTGACTGGTAGGGGACTGGGATGGACCTGGAAAGATTGGATTGGGACTGGGAGAGGACTGGGAGGGAAATGGGAGAGGATTGGAAGGGACTGAAAAGAACTGGGTGCGGAGTGGGATGTACTGGGAAAGGAGTGGAATGGGATTGTGAGAGAGTGGGATGGGACTGGGAGGGGTTTGGGAGGGAGTGGGTGGGATTCAGAGGCACGGGGAAGGAGTGGGATGAGTGGGAGGGAGTGAGATGGACTGGGAAGGGATCTGGGAAGGACTGAGCTGAACTGGGAGAGGAATGGGAGGGGGCCTGAGAGGTGTCAGGGAGGGGAATGGGACTGGGAGTTGCTGGGATGGGACAGGGAGGGGAATGGGAGGGACTGCTGGGAAGTGGGAGAGGAATGAAATGGAATGGGAGGGGTGTGGAAGGGGATTGGGAGGGAAGGGAAAGGGATCTGGAATGAATTGTGAGTGACTGGGAGGGGACTGGGGACAGGGAGGGGATTAGGAGGGAGTGGGAAGTGACTGGAAGGGGACTGGGATATTGTGGGAGCTAGTGGGATGGACTGGGAAGGATTGGGATGGGGCTGGGTGGGAATGATAGAGGACTGGGACAGGACTGGAGTTGGACTGGGAAGGGACTGGGCAGGACTGAGAGAGACTGGGAGGGGACTGAGATGGACCTGGTAAGTACTGGACTGGGAGAGGACTGTGAGGGAACTGGGAGAGGCCAGGAAGGGACTGGGAGGGATTGAGAGGAACTGGGAAGGACTTGGAGGAGACTGGGAGGGCATTGGGATGGAGTGGGAAGGGGCCTGAGAGGTGTCAGGGAGGAGAGTGGCCTGGGAGGGCATTGAGAGGGAATGGGAAGGGATCTGGAATGAATTGTGAGTGACTGGGAGGGGACTGGGAAGGTAGTGGGAGGGTGTGAAAGGTCTTTGGGGTGGCCTGGGAGGGGACTGGGATATACTGGGAGCTAGTGGGATGGACTGGGAAGGATTGGAAGGGGGCTGGGTGAGACTGGGAGGGGATTGGGAGGGATGGGAAGGGGAGTGGGAAGGGGCTGGTAAGGACTGGATTTGGATTGGGAGAGGCCTGGAAAGGACTGAGGGGAACTGGAAGGAGACCAGGAGGGATTGGGTAGGACTGGAATGGGATTGTGAGAGACTGGGAGGGGATTGGGAGGGGGTGGGATGGACTGGGAAGGGATCTGGGAAGGAGTGAGTGGGTCTGGGAGGGATTGGGTGAGACTGGGAAGGGGCCTGAGAGGTGTGAGGGAGAGGAATGGGCCTGGGAGGTCTTGGGATGGGACAGGGAGGGGAATGGGAGGGACTGATGGAAGTGGGATGGGATTGGGAGGGACTGGTGAGGCGTGGGAGGAGACTTGGAGGGACTGAGAGGTAGTGGGAGGGAAGTGGGAAAGGATGAGGGATGGAGTGGAGGGACTGGGAGGGGATGTGGAGGGCCTGGGAGAGAGTGATAGGGGCTCGGGAGTTAGTGGAGGGGACTGGGATATAGTGGGAGATAGGGGGATGGAGTGGGAGAGATTGGGAATGGATCTGGAATGGATTGTGAGTGAGTGGAATGGCAATAGAAAGGGACTAGGAGGGACTGACAGAGCGGGAGGGAACTGGGATGGAGCTGGAAAGGACTGGATTGGGACTGGGAGAAGACTGAAAAGGACTGGGAGGGCTGTGGGATGTAGTGGGAAAGGAGTGTAATGGGATAGTGAGGGACTGGGAAGGGATTGGGAGTGAGTGGGTGGGATTCAGAGGAACGGGAAGGGAGTGGGATGGAGTGGGAAGGAGTAGGTTGGGCTGGGAAGGGATCTGGGAAGGACTGAGCTGAACTGGGAGAGGAAGGGGAGGGGCCTGAGAGGTGTCAGGGAGGGGAATTGGACTGGGAGGTACTGGGATGGGACAGGGAGGGGATTTGGAAAGGATTGTGAGTGACTGGGAGGGGACTGGGCAGGTAGGGGGAGTGTGTGAAAGGTGGTTGGAGTGGCGTGGGAGGGGCCTGGGATATACTGGGAGCCAGTGGGATGGTCTGGGAAGGATTGGGAGGGGGCTGGGTGGGACTGATAGAGGACTGGGAGGAAATGGGAGAGGACTGTGAGGGACTGGAGTTGGACTGGGAAAGGACTCATCCCAGTCCCCTCCCAGTCCTCAGTCCCTCGCAGTCCTTTCCCAGTCCTCTCCCAGACCGTCCCAGTCCCAATCCAGTCCTTCCCAGTGTCTCCCAGTATGCCCCAGTCCCCTTCCAGACTAGGGTGATTGTGAGTGAGTGGGAGAGGCAGGGAGGGGAATGGGAGGGAGAGCTGGGAAGTGGGATGGGATTGGGAGGGACTGGGGAGGAGTGGGAGGAGACTGAGAGGGAAGTGGGAAAGGATGAGGGATGGAGTGGAGGGATTGTGAGGGACTGGGATGGCCTGGAAGGGGATGTGGAGGGCCTGGGAGAGAGGAAGAGGGGCTTGGGAGTTAGTGGAGGGGACTGGGATATACTGGGAGATAGTGGAATAGATTGGGAATGGATTGGGAGGGAATGGAGAGGGATCTGGAATGGATTGTGAGTGACTGGGAGAGGACTGGAATGGCACTAGGGACTGGGAGAGACTGGTAGGGGACTGGGATGGAGCTGGAAAGGACTGGATTGGGACTGGGAGGGAAATGGGAGAGGATTGGAAGGGACTGGGAGGGGAGTGGGACATACTGGGAGCTAGTGGGATGGACTGGGAAGGACTGGCTTAGGACTGGGAGGGCAGTGGGAGAGGACTGTGAGGGGAGTGTGATGTACTGGGAAAGGAGTGGAATTGGATTATGTGAAACTGGGATGGTACTGGGAGGGGAGTGAGAGAGAGTGGTTGCGTCTGGGAAGGAGACTGATAGGTGACAGAGAGGGAATGGGACTGGGAGGGACAGGGAGAGTAATGGGAAGGACTGTTGGGAACTGGGAGAGGAATGGGATGCACTGGGCTTGGGAGTTAGTGGAGGGGATTGGGATATACTGGGAGATAGTGGAATTGAGTGGGAGAGGATTGGGAGGGAATGAAGAGGGATCTGGAATGGATTGTGAGTGACTGGGAGAGGACTGGAATGGCACTGGGGACTGGGAGAGACTGGGAGAGGAGTGGGATGGGCCTGGAAAGGACTGGATTGGGACTGGGAGGGAAATGGGAGAGGATTGGAAGGGACTGAGAGAGGACTGGGTGGGGAGTGGGATGTACTGGGAAAGGAGAGGAATGAGATTGTGAGAGACTGGGAGGGGATTTGGAGGGAGTGGGTGGAATTCAGAGGAATGAGGAGGGATGGAGTGGGAGGGAGTAGGATGGACTGGGAAGGGATCTGGTAAGGACTGAGCAAAAGTGGGAGAGGATTGGGAAAGGGCCTGAGAGGTGGCAGGGAGGGGGAATGGGACTGAGAGGTGCTGGGATGGGACAGGGAGGGGAATGGGAAGGACTGGTGGGAAGTGGGAGAGGAATGGGAGTGAGTGGGAGGGGATTGGGAGGGAATGGGAAGGGATCTGGAATGGATTGTGAGTGACTGGGAGGGGCCTGGGGACTGGGAGGGGATTAGGAGGGAATGGGAGGGGACTGGGAGGGACTTGGGAGGTGAGTGGAAGGGGAGCGGGACATACTGGGAGCTAGTGGGATGGACTAGGAAGGATTGGGTGAGGCTGGGTGGGACTGGGAGTGGATTGAGAGGAAATGGGAGAGGACTGGGACTGGGATGGGACTGGAAAGTACTGGATTAGGACTGGGAGGGCAATGGGAGAGGACTGGAAGGGACAGAGAAGGACTAGGATGGGGGGTGGGATGTACTGGGAAAGGAGTGGAATTGGATGGAGTGGGAAGGGATCAGGGATGGAGTGGAGGGATTGGAAGTGACTGGGATGGACTGGGAGGTAGGGGGAGGGAGTGGAAACGTCTGAAAGGTACTCGGAGGGGCCTGGAAGAGTCTGTGAGGGGATTTGGAAGGACTGTGAAGGGAAGGGGAGGGACTGGAAGGGGACTGGGATATGGTGCGAAGAATGGAAGGAACTGGGACAGGACTGGGCGGGAATGGGATTGACTGACAGGGAGTGGGTGGGGACAGGGAGGGGAATGGGATTGACTGACAGGGAGTGGGAGGGGACAGGGAGGGGAGTGGGATTGACTGACAGGGAGTGGGAGGGGACAGGGAGGGGAGTGGGATTGACTGACAGGGAGTGGGAGGGGACAGGGAGGGGAATGGGATTGACTGACAGGGAGTGGGAGGGGACAGGGAGGGGAGTGGGATTGACTGACAGGGAGTGGGGAGGGGACAGGGAGGGGAGTGGGATTGACTGACAGGGAGTGGGAGGGGACAGGGAGGGGAGTGGGATTGACTGACAGGGAGTGGGAGGGGACGAGGGAGGGGAATGGGATTGACTGACAGGGAGTGGGAGGGGACAGGGAGGGGAGTGGGATTGACTGACAGGGAGTGGGTGGGGACAGGGAGGGGAGTGGGATTGACTGACAGGGAGTGGGAGGGGACAGGGAGGGGAATGGGATTGACTGACAGGGAGTGGGAGGGGACAGGGAGGGGAATGGGATTGACTGACAGGGAGTGGGAGGGGACAGGGAGGGGAGTGGGATTGACTGACAGGGAGTGGGAGGGGACAGGGAGGGGAATGGGATTGACTGACAGGGAGTGGGAGGGGACAGGGAGGGGAATGGGATTGACTGACAGGGAGTGGGAGGGGACAGGGAGGGGAATGGAAAGGGATCTGGAATGGATTGTGAGTGAGTGGGAGGGGACTGGGCGGGAGAGGGAGGGGACTTAGTAGGGACTGGGAAGGGAATGAAAAGGGACTGGGAGGGTCTAAAAGGTAGTTGGAAGGGCCTGGAATGAACTGGGAGGGGACTGGGATGTACTGGGAGCTAGTGGGATGGACTGGGAAGGATTTGGAGGGGGCTGGATGGGACTGATAGGGGATTGGGTGGAAATGGGAGAGGACTGGGATGGACCTGGTAAGGACTGGATTGGGACTGGGTGAGGACTGTGAGTTGTACTGGGAAAGGACTGGAAGGGGAGGGCATGGGAAGGGCCTGGATGGGAACTGAAAGCGATCCTAGTAGGAACTGGGATGGATTGGGAGGGATTGAGAGGGGGTCTGGGAGAGACTGGAGCAGGATTGGGCAGGGACAGGGATGGGATTAGAGAGGGGCTGGGAGAGGTCTGGGAGGGAACTGGGAGGCACTGCAGAGGAATTGGGAGGGACTGGGAAGGATTTGGAGAGGTCTGGAAGGGAACTGGGAGGGACTGGGAGGGGGCTTGATGGGACTGGGAATCTTACCTGGAGGCGCTGGGAGCTGCTCTGGGGGCGCTGGGAGCCTCCAATGTGCCCCTGCTGCCGTTTGGTCTCCCTCCCCCCTCCCGCCCTCCCTCCCGGCGCTGACAGAGCAGGAGGGCCAGGCCACGCTCTGATTGGCCAGTGGGGCTCGGGCAGCAGCGCTCCCATTGGCTGCGCTGGGCCAGCCCCCCAGTTTGGGAACAGTGCGTCCCAGTTCAGGACCAGTCCCCCCCAGTTTGGGAACAGTGCATCCCAGTTCAGGACCAGTCCCTCCCAGTTTGGGAACAGTGCATCCCAGTTGAGGACCAATCCCCCCCAGTTTGGGAACAGTGCGTCCCAGTTCGGGACCAGCCCCTCCCAGTTTGGGAACAGTGTGTCCCAGTTCGGGACCAGTCCCTCCAGTTTGGGAACAGTGCGTCCCAGTTTGGGAACAGTGCGTCCCAGTTTGGGACCAGTCCCCCAGTTTGGGACCAGTCCCCCCCAGTTTGGGAACAGTGCGTCCCAGTTCGGGACCAGTCCCCCAGTTTGGGAACAGTGCGTCCCAGTTTGGGACCAGCCCCTCCCAGTTTGGGAACAGTGTGTCCCAGTTCGGGACCAGTCCCTCCAGTTTGGGACCAGTCCCCCCCAGTTTGGGACCAGTCCCCCCCAGTTTGGGACCAGTCCCCCAGTTTGGGAACAGTGCATCCCAGTTCGGGACCAGTCCCCCTCAGTTTGGGAACAGTGCATCCCAGTTCGGGACCAGTCCCCCAGTTTGGGAGCAGTGCGTCCCAGTTCGGGACCAGTCCCCCCCAGTTTGGGAGCAGTGCATCCCAGTTTGGGACCCGCCCCCCAGTTTGGGAGCAGTGTGCCCCAGTTCGGGACCAGCCCCCCAGGGATCAGGGATGGAGTGGAGTGATTGGGAGGGACTGGGATGGCCTGGGAGGGGATGTGGAGGGAGAGAGGGATAGGGGCTTGGGAGTTAGTGGAGGGGACTGGGATATACTGGAAAATAGTGGAATGGAGTGGGAGAGGATTGGGAGGGAATGGAGAGGGATCTGGAATGGATTGTGAGTGACTGGGAGAGGACTGGAATGGCACTAGGGACTGGGAGAGACTAAGAGAGACTGGGAAGGGACTGGGATGGACGTGGAAAGGACTGGATTGGGACTGGGAGAGGACTGGGAGGGAAATGGGAGAGGATTGGAAGGGACTGAAAAGGTCTGGGTGTGGAGTGGGATGTACTGGGAAAGGAGTGGAATGGGATTGTGAGAGAGTGGGATGGGACTGGGAGGGAGTGGGTGGGATTCAGAGGCACGGGGAAGGAGTGGGATGAGTGAGATGGACTGGGAAGGGATCTGGGAAGGAGTAAGCTGAACTGGGAGAGGACTGGGAAGGGGCCTGAGAGGTGTCAGGGAGGGGAATGGGACTGGGAGTTGCTGGGATGGGACAGGGAGGGGAATGGGAGGGACTGCTGGGAAGTGGGAGAGGAATGAGATGGAATGGGAGGGAGTGGAAGGGGATTGGGAGGGAAGGGAAAGGGATCTGGAATGAATTGTGAGTGACTGGGAGGGGACTGGGGACTGGGAGGGGATTAGGAGGGAGTGGGAGGTGACTGGAAGGGGACTGGGATATTGTGGGAGCTAGTGGGATGGACTGGGAAGGATTGGGATGGGGCTGGGTGGGAGTGATAGAGGACTGGGACGGGACTGGAGTTGGACTGGGACGGGACCGGGAGGGACTGAGAGAGACTGGGAGGGGACTGAGATGGATCTGATAAGGACTGGATTGGGACTGGGAGAGGACTGTGAGGGAACTGGGAGAGGACAGGAAGGGACTGGGAGGGGGAGTGGGAGGGATTGAGAGGAACTGGGAAGGACTTGGAGGAGACTGGGAGGGCATTGGGATGGAGTGGGAGTGGGATGGAGTGGGAAGGGGCCTGAGAGGTGTCAGGGAGGAGTGACCTGGGAGGGCATTGGGAGGGAATGGGAAGGGATCTGGAATGGATTGTGAGTGACTGGGAGGGGACTGGGAAGGTAGTGGGAGGGTGTGAAAGGTCTTTGGGGTGGCCTGGAAGGCATTGGGAGGGGACTGGGATGTACTGGGAGCGAGTGGGATGGACTGGGAAGGATTGGAAGGGGGCTGGGTGAGACTGGGAGGGGATTGGGAGGAAATGGGATCAGACTGGGAGGGACAGAGAGAGACTGGGAGGGGATTGGGAGGGAAGGGGAAGGGATGGGAAGGGGAGTGGGAAGGGGCTGGTAAGGACTGGATTTGGATTGGGAGAGGCCTGAGGAAGACTGGAAGGAGACCAGGAGGGATTGGGTAGGACTGGAATGGGATTGTGAGAGACTGGGAAGGGATTGGGAGTGAGTGGGTGGGATTCAGAGGAACGGGGAGGGAGTGGGAAGGGATCTGGGAAGGACTGAGCTGAACTGGGAGAGGACTGGGAAGGGGCCTGAGAGGTGTCAGGGAGGGGAATTGGACTGGGAGGTGCTGGGATGGGACAGGGAGGGGATTTGGAAAGGATTGTGAGTGACTGGGAGGGGACTGGGCAGGTAGGGGGAGTGTGTGAAAGGTGGTTGGAGTGGCGTGGGAGGGGCCTGGGATATACTGGGAGCCAGTGGGATGGTCTGGGAAGGATTGGGAGGGGGCTGGGTGGGACTGATAGAGGACTGGGAGGAAATGGGAGAGGACTGTGAGGGACTGGAGTTGGACTGGGAAAGGACTCATCCCAGTCCCCTCCCAGTCCTCAGTCCCTCGCAGTCCTGCCCCATTCCTTCCCAGTCCTCTCCCAGACCGTCCCAGTCCCAATCCAGTCCTTCCCAGTGTCTCCCAGTATGCCCCAGTCCCCTTCCAGACTAGGGTGATTGTGAGTGAGTGGGAGAGGCAGGGAGGGGAATGGGAGGGAGAGCTGGGAAGTGGGATGGGATTGGGAGGGACTGGGGAGGAGTGGGAGGAGACTGAGAGGGAAGTGGGAAAGGATGAGGGATGGAGTGGAGGGATTGTGAGGGACTGGGATGGCCTGGGAGGGGATGTGGAGGGCCTGGGAGAGAGGGATAGGGGCATGGGAGTTAGTGGAGGGGACTGGGATATACTGGGAGATAGTGGAATAGATTGGGAGTGGATTGGGAGGGAATGGAGAGGGATCTGGAATGGATTGTGTGTGACTGGGAGAGGACTGGGGACAGGGAGGGGATTAGGAGGGAGTGGGAGGTGACTGGTAGGGGACTGGGATGGACCTGGAAAGATTGGATTGGGACTGGGAGAGGACTGGGAGGGAAATGGGAGAGGATTGGAAGGGACTGAAAAGAACTGGGTGCGGAGTGGGATGTACTGGGAAAGGAGTGGAATGGGATTGTGAGAGAGTGGGATGGGACTGGGAGGGGTTTGGGAGGGAGTGGGTGGGATTCAGAGGCACGGGGAAGGAGTGGGATGAGTGGGAGGGAGTGAGATGGACTGGGAAGGGATCTGGGAAGGACTGAGCTGAACTGGGAGAGGAATGGGAGGGGGCCTGAGAGGTGTCAGGGAGGGGAATTGGACTGGGAGTTGCTGGGATGGGACAGGGAGGGGAATGGGAGGGACTGCTGGGAAGTGGGAGAGGAATGAAATGGAATGGGAGGGAGTGGAAGGGGATTGGGAGGGAAGGGAAAGGGATCTGGAATGAATTGTGAGTGACTGGGAGGGGACTGGGGACAGGGAGGGGATTAGGAGGGAGTGGGAGGTGACTGGAAGGGGACTGGGATATTGTGGGAGCTAGTGGGATGGACTGGGAAGGATTGGGATGGGGCTGGGTGGGAGTGATAGAGGACTGGGACGGGACTGGAGTTGGACTGGGACGGGACCGGGAGGGACTGAGAGAGACTGGGAGGGGACTGAGATGGATCTGATAAGGACTGGATTGGGACTGGGAGAGGACTGTGAGGGAACTGGGAGAGGACAGGAAGGGACTGGGAGGGGGAGTGGGAGGGATTGAGAGGAACTGGGAAGGACTTGGAGGAGACTGGGAGGGCATTGGGATGGAGTGGGAGTGGGATGGAGTGGGAAGGGGCCTGAGAGGTGTCAGGGAGGAGTGACCTGGGAGGGCATTGGGAGGGAATGGGAAGGGATCTGGAATGGATTGTGAGTGACTGGGAGGGGACTGGGAAGGTAGTGGGAGGGTGTGAAAGGTCTTTGGGGTGGCCTGGAAGGCATTGGGAGGGGACTGGGATGTACTGGGAGCGAGTGGGATGGACTGGGAAGGATTGGAAGGGGGCTGGGTGAGACTGGGAGGGGATTGGGAGGAAATGGGATCAGACTGGGAGGGACAGAGAGAGACTGGGAGGGGATTGGGAGGGAAGGGGAAGGGATGGGAAGGGGAGTGGGAAGGGGCTGGTAAGGACTGGATTTGGATTGGGAGAGGCCTGGAAAGGACTGAGGAAGACTGGAAGGAGACCAGAAGGGATTGGGTAGGACTGGAATGGGATTGTGAGAGACTGGGAAGGGATTAGGAGTGAGTGGGTGGGATTCAGAGGAACGGGGAGGGAGTGGGAAGGGATCTGGGAAGGACTGAGCTGAACTGGGAGAGGACTGGGAAGGGGCCTGAGAGGTGTCAGGGAGGGGAATTGGACTGGGAGGTGCTGGGATGGGACAGGGAGGGGATTTGGAAAGGATTGTGAGTGACTGGGAGGGGACTGGGCAGGTAGGGGGAGTGTGTGAAAGGTGGTTGGAGTGGCGTGGGAGGGGCCTGGGATATACTGGGAGCCAGTGGGATGGTCTGGGAAGGATTGGGAGGGGGCTGGGTGGGACTGATAGAGGACTGGGAGGAAATGGGAGAGGACTGTGAGGGACTGGAGTTGGACTGGGAAAGGACTCATCCCAGTCCCCTCCCAGTCCTCAGTCCCTCGCAGTCCTGCCCCATTCCTTCCCAGTCCTCTCCCAGACCGTCCCAGTCCCAATCCAGTCCTTCCCAGTGTCTCCCAGTATGCCCCAGTCCCCTTCCAGACTAGGGTGATTGTGAGTGAGTGGGAGAGGCAGGGAGGGGAATGGGAGGGAGAGCTGGGAAGTGGGATGGGATTGGGAGGGACTGGGAAGGAGTGGGAGGAGACTGAGAGGGAAGTGGGAAAGGATGAGGGATGGAGTGGAGGGATTGTGAGGGACTGGGATGGCCTGGGAGGGGATGTGGAGGGCCTGGGAGAGAGGGAGAGGGGCATGGGAGTTAGTGGAGGGGACTGGGATATACTGGGAGGTAGTGGAATAGATTGGGAATGGATTGGGAGGGAATGGAGAGGGATCTGGAATGGATTGTGAGTGACTGGGAGAGGACTGGAATGGCACTAGAGACTGGGAGAGACTGGTTGGGGACTGGGATGGAGCTGGAAAGGACTGGATTGGGACTGGGAGGGAAATGGGAGAGGATTGGAAGGGACTGGGAGGGGAGTGGGACATACTGGGAGCTAGTGGGATGGACTGGGAAGGATTGGGTGAGGACGGGTGGGACTGGGAGTGGATTGAGAGGAAATGGGAGAGGACTGGGACTGGGATGGACCTGGAAAGGACTGGCTTAGGACTGGGAGGGCAATGGGAGAGGACTGTGAGGGGAGTGTGATGTACTGGGAAAGGAGTGGAATTGGATTATGTGAAACTGGGATGGTACTGGGAGGGGAGTGAGAGAGAGTGGTTGCGTCTGGGAAGGAGACTGATAGGTGACAGAGAGGGAATGGGACTGGGAGGGACAGGGAGAGTAATGGGAAGGACTGTTGGGAACTGGGAGAGGAATGGGATGCACTGGGCTTGGGAGTTAGTGGAGGGGATTGGGATATACTGGGAGATAGTGGAATTGAGTGGGAGAGGATTGGGAGGGAATGAAGAGGGATCTGGAATGGATTGTGAGTGACTGGGAGAGGACTGGAATGGCACTGGGGACTGGGAGAGACTGGGAGAGGAGTGGGATGGGCCTGGAAAGGACTGGATTGGGACTGGGAGGGAAATGGGAGAGGATTGGAAGGGACTGAGAGAGGACTGGGTGGGGAGTGGGATGTACTGGGAAAGGAGAGGAATGAGATTGTGAGAGACTGGGAGGGGATTTGGAGGGAGTGGGTGGAATTCAGAGGAATGAGGAGGGATGGAGTGGGAGGGAGTAGGATGGACTGGGAAGGGATCTGGTAAGGACTGAGCAAAAGTGGGAGAGGATTGGGAAAGGGCCTGAGAGGTGGCAGGGAGGGGGAATGGGACTGAGAGGTGCTGGGATGGGACAGGGAGGGGAATGGGAAGGACTGGTGGGAAGTGGGAGAGGATTGGGAGGGAATGGGAAGGGATCTGGAATGGATTGTGAGTGACTGGGAGGGGCCTGGGGACTGGGAGGGGATTAGGAGGGAGTGGGAGGGGACTGGGAGGGACTTGGGAGGTGAGTGGAAGGGGAGCGGGACATACTGGGAGCTAGTGGGATGGACTAGGAAGGATTGGGTGAGGCTGGGTGGGACTGGGAGTGGATTGAGAGGAAATGGGAGAGGACTGGGACTGGGATGGGACTGGAAAGTACTGGATTAGGACTGGGAGGGCAATGGGAGAGGACTGGAAGGGACAGAGAAGGACTAGGATGGGGGGTGGGATGTACTGGGAAAGGAGTGGAATTGGATGGAGTGGGAAGGGATCAGGGATGGAGTGGAGGGATTGGAAGTGACTGGGATGGACTGGGAGGTAGGGGGAGGGGAGTGGAAACGTCTGAAAGGTACTCGGAGGGGCCTGGAAGAGTCTGTGAGGGGATTTGGAAGGACTGTGAAGGGAAGGGGAGGGACTGGAAGGGGACTGGGATATGGTGCGAAGAATGGAAGGAACTGGGACGGGACAGGGCGGGAATGGGATTGACTGACAGGGAGTGGGTGGGGACAGGGAGGGGAATGGGATTGACTGACAGGGAGTGGGTGGGGACAGGGAGGGGAATGGGATTGACTGACAGGGAGTGGGTGGGGACAGGGAGGGGAATGGGATTGACTGACAGGGAGTGGGAGGGGACAGGGAGGGGAGTGGGATTGACTGACAGGGAGTGGGAGGGGACAGGGAGGGGAGTGGGATTGACTGACAGGGAGTGGGAGGGGACAGGGAGGGGAATGGGATTGACTGACAGGGAGTGGGAGGGGACAGGGAGGGGAATGGGATTGACTGACAGGGAGTGGGTGGGGACAGGGAGGGGAATGGGATTGACTGACAGGGAGTGGGTGGGGACAGGGAGGGGAATGGGATTGACTGACAGGGAGTGGGAGGGGACAGGGAGGGGAGTGGGATTGACTGACAGGGAGTGGGAGGGGACAGGGAGGGGAATGGGATTGACTGACAGGGAGTGGGAGGGGACAGGGAGGGGAGTGGGATTGACTGACAGGGAGTGGGAGGGGACAGGGAGGGGAATGGGATTGACTGACAGGGAGTGGGAGGGGACAGGGAGGGGAATGGGATTGACTGACAGGGAGTGGGAGGGGACAGGGAGGGGAATGGGATTGACTGACAGGGAGTGGGAGGGGACAGGGAGGGGAATGGGATTGACTGACAGGGAGTGGGAGGGGACAGGGAGGGGAATGGGATTGACTGACAGGGAGTGGGAGGGGACAGGGAGGGGAATGGGATTGACTGACAGGGAGTGGGAGGGGACAGGGAGGGGAATGGGATTGACTGACAGGGAGTGGGAGGGGACAGGGAGGGGAATGGGATTGACTGACAGGGAGTGGGAGGGGACAGGGAGGGGAATGGGATTGACTGACAGGGAGTGGGAGGGGACAGGGAGGGGAATGGGATTGACTGACAGGGAGTGGGAGGGGACAGGGAGGGGAATGGAAAGGGATCTGGAATGGATTGTGAGTGAGTGGGAGGGGACTGGGCGGGAGAGGGAGGGGACTTAGTAGGGACTGGGAAGGGAATGAAAAGGGACTGGGAGGGTCTAAAAGGTAGTTGGAAGGGCCTGGAATGAACTGGGAGGGGACTGGGATGTACTGGGAGCTAGTGGGATGGACTGGGAAGGATTTGGAGGGGGCTGGATGGGACTGATAGGGGATTGGGTGGAAATGGGAGAGGACTGGGATGGACCTGGTAAGGACTGGATTGGGACTGGGTGAGGACTGTGAGTTGTACTGGGAAAGGACTGGAAGGGGAGGGCATGGGAAGGGCCTGGATGGGAACTGAAAGCGATCCTAGTAGGAACTGGGATGGATTGGGAGGGATTGAGAGGGGGTCTGGGAGAGACTGGAGCAGGATTGGGCAGGGACAGGGATGGGATTAGAGAGGGGCTGGGAGAGGTCTGGGAGGGAACTGGGAGGCACTGCAGAGGAATTGGGAGGGACTGGGAAGGATTTGGAGAGGTCTGGAAGGGAACTGGGAGGGACTGGGAGGGGGCTTGATGGGACTGGGAATCTTACCTGGAGGCGCTGGGAGCTGCTCTGGGGGCGCTGGGAGCCTCCAATGTGCCCCTGCTGCCGTTTGGTCTCCCTCCCCCCTCCCTCCCTCCCTCCCGGCGCTGACAGAGCAGGAGGGCCAGGCCACGCTCTGATTGGCCAGTGGGGCTCGGGCAGCAGCGCTCCCATTGGCTGCGCTGGGCCAGCCCCCCAGTTTGGGAACAGTGCGTCCCAGTTCAGGACCAGTCCCCCCCAGTTTGGGAACAGTGCGTCCCAGTTCAGGACCAGTCCCTCCCAGTTTGGGAACAGTGCGTCCCAGTTCGGAACCAGCCCCTCCCAGTTTGGGAACAGTGTGTCCCAGTTTGGGACCAGTCCCTCCAGTTTGGGACCAGTCCCCCCCAGTTTGGGAACAGTGCGTCCCAGTTTGGGAACAGTGCGTCCCAGTTTGGGACCAGTCCCCCAGTTTGGGACCAGTCCCCCCCAGTTTGGGAACAGTGCGTCCCAGTTTGGGACCAGTCCCCCAGTTTGGGAACAGTGCGTCCCAGTTTGGGACCAGTCCCCCCCAGTTTGGGAACAGTGCGCCCCAGTTCGGGACCAGTCCCCCCCAGTTTGGGAACAGTGCGTCCCAGTTTGGGACCAGTCCCCCAGTTTGGGAACAGTGCGTCCCAGTTTGGGACCAGCCCCCCCAGTTTGGGAACAGTGCGTCCCAGTTCGGGACCAGTCCCCCAGTTTGGGAGCAGTGTGCCCCAGTTCGGGACCAGCCCCCCAGGGATCAGGGATGGAGTGGAGTGATTGGGAGGGACTGGGATGGCCTGGGAGGGGATGTGGAGGGAGAGAGGGATAGGGGCTTGGGAGTTAGTGGAGGGGACTGGGATATACTGGAAGATAGTGGAATGGAGTGGGAGTGGATTGGGAGGGAATGGAGAGGGATCTGGAATGGATTGTGAGTGACTGGGAGAGACTAAGAGAGACTGGGAAGGGACTGGGATGGACGTGGAAAGGACTGGATTGGGACTGGGAGAGGATTGGGAGGGAAATGGGAGAGGATTGGAAGGGACTGAAAAGGTCTGGGTGTGGAGTGGGATGTACTGGGAAAGGAGTGGAATGGGACTGGGAGGGAGTGGGTGGGATTCAGAGGAACGGGGAAGGAGTGGGAGGGAGTGAGATGGACTGGGAAGGGATCTGGGAAGGACTGAGCTAAAGTGGGAGGGGCCTTAGAGGTGTCAGGGAGGGGAATGGGACTGGGAGGTGCTGAGATTGGGACAGGGAGGGGAATGGGAGGGACTGATGGGAAGTGGGAGAGGAATGAGATGGAATGGAATGGGATCTGGAATGAATTGTGAGTGACTGGGAGGGGATTAGGAGGGAGTGGGAGGTGACTGGAAGGGGACTGGGATATTCTGGGAGCTAGTGGGATGGACTGGGAAGGATTGGGACGGGACTGGCTGGGAGTGATAGAGGACTGGGGTGAAATGGGAGAGGACTGGGAGGAGACTGGAGTTGGACTGGGAAGGGACAAGGAGGGACTGAGAGAGACTGGAAGGGGACTGAGATGGACCTGGTAAGAACTGGATTGGGACTGGAAGAGGACTGTGCGGGAACTGGGAGAGGCCAGGAAGGGACTGGGAAGGACTGGGAGGAGACGGGGAGGGCATTGGGATGGAGTGGGAGTGGGATGGAGTGGGAAGGGGCCTGAGAGGTGTCAGGGAGGAGAGTGGACTGGGAGGGCATTGGGAGGGAATGGGAAGGGATCTGGAAGGGATTGTGAGTGACTGGGAGGGGACTGAGCCGGAGTGGGAGGGGACTGGGAAGGTAGTGGCAGGATGTGAAAGTGAGTTGGGGAGGCCTGGAAGGCATTGGGAGGGACTGGGAGGGGACTGGGATGTACTGGGAGCTAGTGGGATGAACTGGGAAGGATTGGAAGGGGGCTGGGTGAGACTGGGAGGGACAGAGAGAAACTGGGAGGGGATTGGGAGGGAAGGGGAAGGGATGGGAAGGGGAGTGGGAAGGGGCTGGTAAGGACTGGATTTGGACTGGGAGAGGCCTGGAAAGGACTGAGGAGGACTGGAAGGAGACCGGGAGGGATTGGGTAGGACTGGAATGGGATTGTGAGAGACTGGGAGGGGATTGGGAGGGAGTGAGATGGAGTGGGAAGGGATCTGGGAAGCAGTGAGTGGGACTGGGAGGGATTGGGTGAGACTGGGAAGGGGCCTGAGAGGTGTGAGGGAGAGGAATGGGCCTGGGAGGCCCTGGGATGGGACAGGGAGGGGAATGGGAGGGACTGGTGAGGCGTGGGAGGAGACTTGGAGGGACTGAGAGGTAGTGGGAGGGAAGTGGGAAAGGATGAGGGATGGAGTGGAGGGATTGGGAGGGACTGGGATGGCCTGGGAGGGGATGTGGAGGGCCTGAGAGAGAGTGACAGGGGCTCAGGAGTTAGTGGAGGGGACTGGGATATAGTGGGATGGAGTGGGAGAGATTGGGAATGGATCTGGAATGGATTGTGAGTGAGTGGAATGGCAATGGGAGGGGACTGGGGTGGACCTGGAAAGGACTGGATTGGGACTGGGAGAGGACTGGAAAGGACTGAAAAGGACTGGGAGGGCTGTGGGATGTAGTGGGAAAGGAGTGTAATGGCATAGTGAGGGACTGGGAAGGGGTTGGGAGGGAGTGGGTGGGATTCAGAGTAATGGGGAGGGAGTGGGATGGAGTGGGAGGGAGTAGGATGGGCTAGGAAGGGATCTGGGAAGGATTGAGCTGAACTGGGAGAGGACTGGGAAGGGGCCTGAGAGGTGTCAGGGAGGGGAATTGGACTGGGAGGTACTGGGATGGGACAGGGAGGGGATTTGGAAAGGATTGTGAGTGACTGGGAGGGGACTGGGCAGGTAGGGGGAGTGTGTGAAAGGTGGTTGGAGTGGCGTGGGAGGGGCCTGGGATATACTGGGAGCCAGTGGGATGGTCTGGGAAGGATTGGGAGGGGGCTGGGTGGGACTGATAGAGGCCTGGGAGGAAATGGGAGAGGACTGTGAGGGACTGGAGTTGGACTGGGAAAGGACTCATCCCAGTCCCCTCCCAGTCCTCAGTCCCTGCCAGTCCTGTCCCATTCCTTCCCAGTCGTCTCCCAGACCGTCCCAGTCCCAATCCAGTCCTTCCCAGTCCTTCCCAGTGTCTCCCAGTATGCCCCAGTCCCCTTCCAGACTAGGGTGATTGTGAGTGAGTGGGAGAGGCAGGGAGGGGAATGGGAGGGAGAGCTGGGAAGTGGGATGGGATTGGGAGGGACTGGGGAGGAGTGGGAGGAGACTGAGAGGGAAGTGGGAAAGGATGAGGGATGGAGTGGAGGGATTGTGAGGGACTGGGATGGCCTGGGAGGGGATGTGGAGGGCCTGGGAGAGAGGGATAGGGGCATGGGAGTTAGTGGAGGGGACTGGGATATACTGGGAGATAGTGGAATAGAGTGGGAGTGGATTGGGAGGGAAGGGAGAGGGATCTGGAATGGATTGTGAGTGACTGGGAGAGGACTGGAATGGCACTAGGGACTGGGAGAGACTGGGAAGGGACTGGGATGGACCTGGAAAGGACTGGGAGGGGATTGGGTCAGAGTGGCAGAGGACTGGGGACTGGGAGGGACTTGGGAGGTGAGTGGGATATACTGGGAGCTAGTGGCATGGACTGGGAAGGATTGGGTGAGGCTGGGTGGGACTGGGAGTGGATTGAGAGGAAATGGGAGAGGACTGGGACTGGGATGGGACTGGGATGGACCTGGTAAGTACTGGATTAGGACTGGGAGGGCAGTGGGAGAGGACTGGAGGGGACAGAGAAGGACTGGAAGGGGAGTGGGATGTACTGGGAAAGGAGTGGAATTGGATTATGTGAAACTGGGATGGGACTAGGAGGGGAGTGAGAGAGGGTGGTTGGGACTGGGAAGGAGACTGAGAGGTGACAGAGAGGGGAATGGGACAGGGAGAGTAATGGGAAGGACTGTTGGGAATTGGGAGAGGAATGGGATGCACTGGGCTGGAGTAGGAGGGCATTGGGAGGAAATGGGAAGGGATCTGGAATGGATTGTGAGTGACTGGGGGGGAGTGGGCCAGAGGGAGCATACTGGGAGGGGAATGGGAAGGTAGTTGGAGGGGCCTGGAAGGGACTTGGAGGGGATTGAGAGGGAGTGGGAGGTGACTGGAAGGGGACTGGGATATTTTGGGAGCTAGTGGGATGGACTGGGAAGGATTGGGAGGGTGCTGGGTGGGAGTGATAGAGGACTGGTAGGGGACTGGAATTGGACTGGGAGAGACTGAGAGAGACTGGGAGGGGACTGAGATGGACCTAGTGAGGACACTGGGAGAGGCCAGGAAGGGACTGGGAAGGTCTGGGAGGGGACTGGGAGGGATTGAGAGGAACTGGGAAGGACTTGGAGGAGACTGGAGGGCATTGAGATGGACTGGGAGTGGGGTGGAGTGGGAAGGGGACTGGGAAGGAGTGAGTGGGACTGGGAAGGATTGGGTGAGACTGGTAAGGGGCCTGAGAGGTGTGAGGGAGGGGAATGAGCCTGGGAGGTCTTGGGATGGGACAGGGAGGGGAATGGGAGGGACTGATGGAAGTGGGATGGGATTGGGAGGGACTGGTGAGGCGTGGGAGGAGACTTGGAGGGACTGAGAGGTAGTGGGAGGGAAGTGGGAAAGGATGAGGGATGGAGTGGAGGGATTGTGAGGGACTGGGATGGCCTGGGAGGGGATGTGGAGGGCCTGGGAGAGAGGGATAGGGGCTTGGGAGTTAGTGGAGGGAATTGGGATGCAGAGGGAGGGAAGTGGAAGGGACTGCAAGGGAATTGGGAGGGACTGGAGGGATTCGGATAGGTCTAGAATGGGACTGGGAGGGGACTTGTTGAGACTGGGATCCATACCTGAAGGCACTGGGAGCCATCTGGGAAGCACTGGGAGCCATCCTGGAAGCACTGGGAGCTGAACTGGGAGCGCCATTGTGTCCCCTGCCACCATTCTGTCTGTCTCCCTCTCTCCCTCCCTCCCTGGCGCTGTGAGGGGAAGGAGCGGGAAAGCCAGGCTGCGCTCTGATTGGCCAGCGGGGCTTAGGCGGGAAGCGCTCCCATTGGCTGCGCTGGGCCCAATTCCCCCACTTGGTGTCCACTTTGGGCCCAGTTCCTACCAGTTTGGGAACAGTTTGTCCCAGTATGGGACCACTTTCCTCCCAAGCCCACCCAGTTCCCTCCTGTTTCCATCCCACTGCCTCCCAGGCCCTCCAAATTCTATCCCAATCCTTCTCATTTCCCTCCCAGTCACTCCCAGGGAGCCTGACTGAGTGGAACTGGGAGGGACTGGGATGGACCTGGCTTTGACCAGCAGGGATAGGGCACAGGGTGCAAACTGTCAGGGATTGTCAGGGACTGGGAGGTAATTGGTAGAGACTGGGAGGGAACTGGTTGTGACTGTGTGGGGATAGGGAGAGACTGGGATAGACTGGGAGGGATTGGGAGGAGACTGGGAGGGCATTGGGACGGGCTCGGAGGGAATGGGATGGAGTGGAGGGATTGGAAGTGACTGGGATGGACTGGGAGGTAGGGGGAGTTGAGTGGGAGCGTCTGAAAGGTACTCAGAGGGGCCTGGAAGAGTCTGTGAGGGGATTTGGAAGGACTGGGAAGGGAATGGAAGGGACTGGAAGGGGACTGGGATATGCTGGGAAGAATGGAGGGAACTGGGACAGGACTGGGAAGGACTTGGAGGGGATTTGTGCGAGACTGGGAGGAGATGTGGGAAGGACTTGGAGGGGCTGGAGGTGGACTAGGATAGAAATGGGATGCACCAAGAGGGAGGTGAGAGGGAACTGGGTAGGACTGGGAGAGACTGAGGGGGACTGGAGAGGAACTGGGAGTGACTGGGAGGGAGTGTGAGGCAATTGGGAGGCACAGGGAGGGAACCGATTGGGACTGCCTGGGGATTGGGAGAGACTGGGAGGAACTGAGTGGAACTGAAAGGCCACTGGGGGCAACTGGGAGGGACTGGGAGAGGATCTGGGGGTTACTGGGCAGGACGGGGAGCGGAACTGGGAGAGACTGGAAGGGGATCTAGGAGGAACAGAAGGAACTGGGATTAGACTGGGAGGGACTTGGAGGGGATTTGTGAGAGGCTGGGAGATGTGGGAGGGAACTGGGAGGGACTGAGATGGAAATGGGATGGGCCAGGAGGGATGTGAGAGGGAACTGGGTAGGACTGGGAGGGACTGGAGGGATTTGAGAGGGACTGGGAGGAAACTGGAAGGGACTGCGGAGGAATTGGGATGCAGAGGGAGGGAAGTGGAAGGGACTGCAAGGGAATTGGGAGGGACTGGGCAGGATTCAGAGAGGTCTAAAACGGGCCTGGGAGGGGACTTGTTGAGACTGGGATTCGTACCTGGAGGCTCTGGGAGCCATCTGGGAAGCACTGGGAGCCATCCTGGAAGCACTGGGAGCTGAACTGGGAGTCGCCATTGTGTCCCCTGCCACCATTTTGTCTCCCTCCCTCCCTCCCTGACACTGTGAGGGGAAAGAGCGGGAAAGCCAGGCTGCGCTCTGATTGGCCAGCGGGGCTTAGGCGGGAAGCGCTCCCATTGGCTGCGCTGGGCCCAATTCCCCCACTTGGTGTGCACTTTGGGCCCAGTTCTTACCAGTTTGGGCCCAGTTTGTCCCAGTTTGGGACCACTTCCCTCCCAAGCCCACCCAGTCCCCCCTCCCCACTGCCTCCCAGTCTCTCCCAGTCCCCTCCCATTTCCATCCCACTGCCTCCCAGTCTCTACCAGTCCCTTCCCATTTCCATCCCACTGCCTCCCAGTCTCTACCAGTCCCCTCCCATTTCCATCCCGCTACCTCCCAGTCTCTACCAGTCCCCTCCCATTTCCATCCCACTGCCTCCCAGCTCCCCCCAGTCCCCTCCCATTTCCATCCCACTGCCTCCCAGTCTCTCCCAGTCCCTTCCCATTTCCATCCCACTGCCTCCCAGTCTCTACCAGTCCCCTCCCATTTCCATCCCACTGCCTCCCAGTCTCTACCAGTCCCTTCCCATTTCCATCCCACTACCTCCCAGCTCCCCCCAGTCCCCTCCCATTTCCATCCCACTATCTCCCTGCTCCCCCCAGTCACCTCCCAGTCGTTCCCAGTCCTTCCGGATTCCATCCCATTTCCCTGCCAGTCACTCACAGGGAGGGGAACTAAGAGGGACTGGGAGAAACTGGGACTGAACTGGGAAGGACTGGGATGGAACTGAGTGCGATTGGCAGGGACAGGGTGTGGGGTGCAGACGGTCGGGGACTGGGAGGGGATCCGCAAGAGACTGGAATTGACTGTGAGTGGATCTGGGAGGTACTGGGATCGGATCTGGGAGAGACTGAGAGGGGCTGGAAGGGACGGGGAGGAACAGAAGGGACTGGGATCGGATCTGGGAGAGACTGAGAGGGGCTGGAAGGGACGGGGAGGAACAGAAGGGACTGGGATCGGATCTGGGAGAGACTGAGAGGGGCTGGAAGGGACGGGGAGGAACAGAAGGGACTGGGATCGGATCTGGGAGCGACTGGGAGGGACTGGAAGGGACGGGGAGGAACAGAAGGGACTGGGATCGGATCTGGGAGAGACTGGGAGGGACTGGAAGGGACGGGGAGGAACAGAAGGGACTGGGATCGGATCTGGGAGCGACTGGGAGGGACTGGAAGGGATGGGGACGGGGCTGGGATCGACTGGGAGGGGTTTGGGAGGGACTGGGCCGGTCCGGGCGGTATCTGTGTGGGCCTGGGAGCAGAGGAGAGCATGGGAGCCATCCTGTGAGCACTGTGCGTTGTCCTGGAGCACTGGGAGGTACTGGGATCATACCTGGAGGCGCTGGGAGCTGAGCTGGGAGCGCTGGGAGCCGCCACGGAGCCCCCTGCGGCCGTTTTGTCTCCCTCCCCCCTCCCTCCCGGCGCCGTGAGGGGAAAGAGCGGGAAAGCCAGGCCGTGCTCTGATTGGCCAGCGGCGTTTGGGCGGGAAGCGCTCAGCCTCTGCGCTCTGGCAGGCTCTGGGGGGTCTCACTCTGGGTTTCGGTGTCCCCTTTGGCTCGGCCCCCCCAGCCACGGCTCCAGGGGTCTGGGGGTATCGAAAGGGCCTTTGGGGGCATCTAAAGGCGTCAGGGGTGAGCTGGAGGGGGTCTGCGGGTATCTAAAGGAGGCCTGTGGCCATGTAGAGGGGTCAGGGACCCTCGTAAAGGGGTCCGTGGGCACCTAGAGTGGGTCTGGCGAGATGCAAAGGTGGAGGCTGTGCTTGCTGTGCAAGGCTGCTTGTGTGTGTGTGCTTTAGGTGTGGTTTGCTCTGGGGTGCAGTGAGTGTGTGCTGCTGTCCAGCCGAAGCACTGCAGAGCTGCTGCTTCTCCTTGCAGCACACGCTCAGAGGACAGGTCCCTGGATTGCAGTGCTGCTCCAATGGCCTGTGGTGGCTGCAGGCAGCCGCGGCCCGGGGAGCCCAAGACTCAGCGTGTGGAAGGGTTGGGAGCAGCCCTGGGTGCCTGCAAGGATTCGGGAGGTGAGCTGAGCAGGTGAGATGGATCTGAGACACCTTTCAGAGCAGCTGCTGTGAGTATCTGGAGTCTTCCTGCAGCGTTGGTGCAGTTAAAGTAGAGAAAGCAGCTCTGGAAGGTTTGTGCTGCATCTTCCATCCAGCTGCGTTCTGCAGCCCCTGGGAAGGTGTTGGTTGGTAGAGCGCATCTGTGGGAGGTGTGAAGGGAGCTGGGGGTCTGTCTGCCTGCACAGGGAGAGCTCAGCTGTCTCTGCTCGTCACAGTGCTAGAGAGCAGCTTTCAGAGCTCCGCAGCGTGCTGGAGCTGCTGCAGGAGGATCAACTGGTGTCTGCCTCCCAGACACAGGGAGAGCAGCGTGGAGCCTCCTCCTGTCTGCTTCGTCCATGTGGCAGCTGTCCTGGCACTTGTCATGCCAGTGGAGTAACTGAGCCATGCCGAGAGAGGGGAGGAAATGCAAAGCAGTGGCCCTGAGACAAATCTCACTCTTCCCACAGGCCCGAGCAGGTCTGAAACCCTGCCACGGAGAGGCACAGGCCCCGCAGCAGTGCCTGCATTTCAGCAGCTGCCCATCGGAGCTAAGCACAGCCTCGGCTCAGAGGTGAGGGCATGGCTGTGAGAGTGCAGCTGTCACCAGCACCTGCTCCTCTCCGTGCTCCAGTGGGGCCAAACGTTTCAGATCCACCGCTCCTCTGGGGACTGCAGCACTGAGGACTAATTTGAGGGTGGGTTTGTGTTGGGTTGGTTGGTTTGGCTTTGGTTGGTTTTTTCCCAGGTGCCAAAGCATCTGGGCCGTCTCTGATCTCACTGATCCCTTTTCTGTCATAAATGAAGCTTTACCAAAAAAGTTACAGTCGTGTCACTTCCAGCCTGATCTGCATGGCTTGAGCAGCCACTGCCAAAGAGCAAAGCCTTTGTCAGGGCTCTCGGAGCAGCTCGTTCGTTGTGTGTGTGAAAAAGGCAACCAAGTGTCAGGGGTTGTCTTTCCCATCTTCTGGTGGGGTGCTCTGACGTGCTTTATTTCTGTCTGGCTGTCACTGGTACGTGTCCCTGGCAGCTCAGGAGCATGTCTGCTGGGCAGTGCTGGGGGCCAGGCGTCCCTCCTGTGTGTGCATGGCCCACATGGCAGCACCCTGCAGTCAGAGCTGACTGTGTGCACTGGAGGTGGAGTGTTGGAGTGGGATCAGCTCAGAGGTCTGCAAGGTCAGTGCATGGCAGTGGAAAATGAAATGCTTTGGCAGTGTTTTTACTGGGGGCATAGGAGCGTGCCCACACCTTCACAGTGTGAGTAACTGAGCTTTGTCCTTGGTTGTTTCACTCTTGGCAGGTTTGCACTTTGCTTTCCACTCCACTGGCCAAGCCAGCCAGATGTGCAGCAGCAGCAGGATGGGCACGAGGGCCCCAGCTGCTGCGGTGAATCCGTCAGCACGGACGCTGGTGCCGCTGCAGCCTGGCCCTGCAGCCTGGCAGGGTGATCTCCTTTGGCTCGGCTCCTGTGGGCTCCAGGTAGGGTTTGTCTGTGTCTGCCAGGAGGGAAGGGTTGAAAAGGAGATTGCTCAGTCAGAGCTCTGACCTAGTAGCTGAAGATTCTGTCCAATGCAGATGCTGACAGAGCAGCTGGATGAGCAGAAAGCCTCTCGTGCAAACGGCTGTGGAGTGCTTCTCTCTGTTCCCTGCTGCTGGGAGGTGCTGACAGGTTAGGGTTTGCAGGGAGGCAGATCTCGCGGAGAAGGGCTGAACTCACTGTGCAAGGACACTGCACAATCCAGTGTGGATCAAAAGCGAGTGACAACTTTATTTAGTAGCCACACGCTTATATGTGTTACAGATAATTTATGCATACATGTAAGAAGCTAAATGGCTGAATCCCTAAATACCCCATTTGCTCTGCTTGAGTTGTCTGCTGACTCATCAAGGACAGTGCCTCCCTGGCTAGTTATATTAAATGCTGCCTTTGTTTATTCAACATGTCTTTGTTTCTGTGTGGCCTAGCACAGCCTTAATTTAGTTCCATATACTCATCCTGCTTGCCCACTTCTAAGTCATGTCCATTTTCCTTTAGCCATTCTGCAACAAGGGTTAGTGGAGGGGTGTGAAGAATTTGCAGGGATCTCTAAGGGTCTGCAGACACCTTTGAAAGGTCTGAAGTTGTCTGTAGATGTCTCTAGGGTGCTGCAGGGGTCTGCAGGCACCTCTTAAATGTCTGGAGGGGTCTGTAGCTGTCTGTAGAGGTCTCTAGAGCTTTGTAGAGGAATGTGGGTGCCTGCAGCTGTCTCTAGGGGGGTGTGGAGGTCTGCAGGCACCTTTCAAATGTCTGGAGGGGTCTGCAGAGCTCTGTCAGGGTCTGTACATTTTGGCAGGGTTCTGTAGGAGTCTCTGGGCAGCTTTTAAAGGTGTGGAGGGGTCTGCAGGTGCCTGTTGAGCTTTGTCCATGTCTGTGGTGGTGTGTAGGTGAGTGTGGGTGTCTGCAGAGGTGTGAAGGGGTCTGTAGCTATTTGTCAGGGTCTGAGAGAGTCTGCAGAGGTCTGTAGAGTTGAGTAGGTGTTTGGAGGTTTCTGTGTGGGTCTGTAGGTGCCTGCAGGCATCATTGAAGGCTCTGGAGGGGTCTGTAGATGTGTGCAGGGGTCTGTTAAATATCTGGAGGGGTCTGGATGGGTGTGGGGAGCTCTGTAGGGGTCTGTATGTGTTTGCAGGCAGCTGCAGGGGTCCGTAGATGCCTGTAGGGATTTGCAGGGCTCTGTTAGTTCTCTGTAGAGGTCTGCCTGGGTCTGGAGGTGCCTTTTAATGGGTCTGTGGAGGTCTCTGCAGTGGGCTGCAGTGGTCTGTTAAAGGTGTGGAGGGGTCTGTAGGTGTCTGCATTCAGTGAAGGAGTTCTTTGGCTCCAGGACACTTTTGTCCAGTGTCTCTAAAGTGTGACTGTCCCAAATGAGATAGAGGTGCACTGGCAGCGTGTTTGCAGGTGGCCCCAAGCTGAGTGGTGCTGGAGAGCAAGCCGAGGGGCAGGATGGCATCCAGGAAACACCTGGGCAGGCAGGGGAGCTGGGCCCAGGCGAAGCTTGTGAGGTTCCAGGAGAGCAAGGGCAGGGTGCTGCGTGTGGGCGGGAGGAAGCCTGCCTGTGCCTGCGGGCTGGGGGCGGAGGCGATAAAGAGCAGCCCTGGGGGTGCTGGGGAGAAGCTGAGTGCGAGCACATGGTGTGAGCTTGCAGGCCAGGAGGAGCCTGTCGGTGTCTGCAGGGCTGTGCAAGCAGCTGTAGGAGTCTGCCCAGGTCTGTAGGTGTCTGCAGGGGTCTTCTAAAAGGCCTGGAGGCTTTGCTGAGTGTGCAGAGGTGTGCGGGGGTCTGGAGGCATCTGTAGGTACCCTTAGGGGCCTGGAGGGCTCTCTGGGAGTCTGTGGAGCTCTCTGGGTGTCTGTGGAGGTGGTTAGGGGTCGGTAGAGGTGTCTGTGGTGCTGTAGGTGTCTCAAAAGGCTGTGAAGGTCTTGAGGTGCCTTGCAAAGGTCTCGAGGTGTCTGTAGAGGTCTGTAGGGGTCTGCAGGGCTCTATGGAAAGGTCGGGAGGGGTCCCTAGAGGTCTCCAGGAGGCTGGAGGGGTGTGCAAGTGTCTGTAGCATTCAGCAGGTGTGTGGAGGTTTCTGTTCTGGGCCCGCAGGTGTCTGCAGGCATCTTGTAAAGGTCTGCAGGGGTCTGTGGAGCTCTGTCAGGCATCTGTTAAGTGTCTGCAGGAATCCATTGAAGGTGTGGAGGGGGCTGCAGGGCTCTGCAGAGGAGGCTGTGGCTGTGTGTAGAGGTCTTAGGGGTGTGAAGAGTTTGCAGGGGTCTGTAAGGGTCTGCAGAGCCCTTGGAAAGGTCTGAAGTTGTCTGTAGGAGTCTGGAGATGTCTCTAGGGCACTGCAGGGCTCTGCAGGGGTCTGCTGCTGCGGGAGGAGTGGGCTGGCGGAGCCACGCCCCCTCCCTGGCCTTTCTTGCCTGGGTCTGGTTGCTGCCTCTTTATTTGCATAGCCACACCCCCTTTCCATAGCCACGCCCCCTCCCCATGCTGCGCCTGGCCCCGCCCCTCGGCCCCCACAGTAACTAATTATATGGTGACAGATTTGGAGCTTCCTTTGGAGGAGGAGTTCAGGAGGTGGCTGCTGATTGGTGGATTGTGATGGGCGTGGTTTGCCGCTTGTTCTGCCTCCCTCATTTGCATACATTTCAATATCAGGCTCTGCCTTTGAGTACCTTGGAGATGGGGTGGGGGTTGGGGAGGGGTTACCGGGAGGGTCAGCAGCTGATTGGTGGATCCTGTGGGGGCTGTGGGCATGGTCACCCCTGTGCCCCGCCCCCTCATTTGCATAAACGAAGGCAGGGTCCACCTGGCGGAGTTTGGTGCTTTATTGGGGGGGGGGGAACTGGTTAGGACGGGGAGGGTCAGCAGCTGATTGGTGCATCCTCTGGCGTGGGCGGGGCCTGCCCCTGCCCCGCCCCTCCGAAGCGCTCGATGGTCTCCAGCACAGCCCCAGCAGCTCCAGGAAGGAGGAGACCTCCCCCCGCAGGCCTCCAGCCCCCGGGGAGACCCAGAGCCTGCAGGGGGAGGGCTCAGGGACCCCCAGACCCTCCCAGGGACCCCCAGACCCTCCTAGGGACCACCCAGGGACCCGCAGACCCGCCCACTGGCCTCCCAGAGACCCCCACTCACCTCCTTGTATGCCCCCACTAATCCCCCAGCCCCTCCCCGTCCCCGCCCAGCGCCCCCCAGTGCCCACTCAGGCCCTCAGCTTGTCCCCGCAGCACTGCAGCCTGGCCTGGGGGCGCTGCTGAGGCCTCCCCCAGGGCCGGGCTGGGGGCTGCAGGCCTGGGCCCAGCGCCCTCAGTGCCACCCTGTGCCAGGCCAGCAGGCAGCAGGCAGCAGCACCTCCCTGGCAGGGCAGGTCAAGGAGCCTCGGGGGAGGGACCCCAGCACCCCCCAGCGTCCCCCCAGTCCCTTCCCACTGCTCCCAGTCCCCCCCAGGCACCCCTGGGACTCTCTATGGCACCCACAGACCCTTCCCCTACCCCCAGCCACCTCTGACCCCCGTCAAAACCTCACCCGGGGACCCCCATGACACCCCCAGACCCTCCCTCTGCTCCACTGCCCCCTCCCCCCAGCCACCTCGGACCCTTCCCAAGGCGCCCCCAAACCCCCCCAACCCCGGGGCCGCCTACAACACCCCCAGACCCTCCCCCTACCCCCTTCAGCCACTTCGGCCCCCCCCCAAATCCCCCTGCGACCCCCCCAAGCGCCCCTGGCAACCACTGACTCATCCCCAGACCCTCCCCCCACTGCTCGCCCCCCCCCCAGCCACCTCATCCCCCCCCCCGGGACTCCTCAAACCCCCCTGGGGCCCCCCCGAAGCCCCTCTGGGACTCTCCAAAACCCCCCAGCCCCTTCCCCCGCTCCCCCCCGAGCCCTCTCGGACCCCTCCCGGGACCCCCCAACTCCGCCTAAGACCCCCCCGGGGCTGGGTACAGCCGCAGCAGCTCGCTCCGCGCCGCCATCTTGCCTCCGTGCCGTCACTTCCGGCTGGCAGGCGACGCTCTGGGCTCTCCTCTCGCTGGTCAAAGCCGCTCTAGGCCTCCGAGGTCCTCCAGGCGCCACTGCGAGCGGCTCTGGGCCAAAGCAATGACTGTGCTCAGCTGCAGGGGTGGATTTGCCTGCACTCAAGCTGCTGCTGCCAGAGCCCCTCCGTGTCAATCTGTGCTGCCGTTGGGTTCTGCAGCTCTCTCCAGCAAGCATGGCATGAGCTGAAGGAGCAGCAGGAGCAGCATGGCCGTTCCCCAGGCAGCAGGAGGGTTCAGCCCAGCACCAGCTCATGCGGGAGGAGCAGATGCTGAGGAACATCCCCCACGAGACGCAGGTGGCCAAAGAGGCTGGGTCAGGTAAGGCTTTGTGTGGAGTTTGTGCTCCTTCTGGCAGTCAGGTGCACCGGTTCTGAGGAGTAGAAGCATGGAGTGGTTGCTGTTGGAGAAGAGCTTCCAAATCATCCAGGGCAGCCCTTAAGGCAGCACTGCCAGGTCACCCCTAAAGCATGTCCCTGAGCAGCACAGCTGTAGGACTTTGCCTCCCTCCAGGTAGCTGCAGCCAGCAGTGAGCTCACTGATCAGACTCTGTGCTCAGAGCAGAGCTGCTGCAGCCCTCTCAGCATCTTGGTAGCCTCCTCTGCACTGGCTCCAACACTTCCATGTCCTGGTTGTGCTGGGGGCTCCAGAACTGCCCCCAGGACTGCAGATGGGGTGTGAGGAGAGCAGAGGCAAGGGGCAGAATCCCCTCCCTTGCCCTGCTGCCCACACTGCTCTTGCTGGAGCCCAGCACAGGGTTGCTGTCTGGGCTGCACTCACACTGCAGGCTCCTCTTGAGCTTTGCATCAGCCCAGACCCCCAGGGCCTGTTCCTCAGGGCTGCTCTCAGCCGTTCCCCATCCAGCCTGGAGTTGTGCTTGGGATTGTGCCCACCCAGGTGCAGGACCTTGCACTTGGCCTTGATGAATGCCATGAGGTTGGCCTGGGCGCACCTCTGCAGCCTGCCCAGTTTGTAACTGGGGCTGTAAAGAATGGTTATGCATTGCCTGTGCTTCTGATTTCAGGAGAGTCCCATTTCATTCTTGATGCTTTCTTTAAGAGAGGCATACAACTGAGCTCCCTCAGAGAAGCAGCATGAAGTGCATGAAGGATGCTGGCTGCACTCAGTACAGACAAGGCACATGGGAGTAGGTTAACAAGATGCTTGACATTTGCCCTTAATGGTCATTGTCTTCAAATGCATCATTCGGGAGTGAAGTTGCTTGGCATTTGCAGTTGACTACTTCTTCTCTGGCCTTTGGAGTGAAGGAAGGGAAAAACCAGAGTTGAAGATGTCAGCTCTGTAAGTTTTCTCTGGGTGATCAAAGCATGCACAACATCCTGTGCTTGTGCTCTGGAAGATTCTAGGAGCTTCCCGGGGACTCAGGGAGCACAAGTTCTGGATTTCTGTGGGCTGTCTCTAGATGAACACCTGAGTGCAGTGAATCTAAAAGCAGCTGTCTCTCATTTGAAGTTAAAGTGATGTGACTGATCTGGTGCTTTATAGGTGCCAAAAAGGAGACCTTCTTCACCTGCTTCTCCTGTGCAAGCTCTTCTGTCTGTCTGCTGAGATGTTTCTGCCTGTTTCTCTGGCAGAGAAGTGTTTGCTTTTTTGGCTGGGTAAGTAGGAGATTTGTTTTGTTGATTTGCTTTGTTTTGTCGCTGAATACTTGGTGCAGCTGGCCTCAGATGCTGTTTGTTCACAAAGGACACACTACTGTGTGATTGGTGGGCATAGAAGCAGTAATTGCTGACAGAAGCACGCTTGTGACCTTGGCTGTAAATTCATGAACAGGCATTACAGTGTTTCTGTCTCTGCAAGCCAAAGTACTCTCATGCTGAAGAACTTCTTCCTCAGATCCACTCTGAGCAGCCCTGCTCTCCCTCAGCTTCAAACCATTCCCCTTGCCCTGTCTTTAGACACCCTTATGGAAAAAGTCCCTCTGCAGCCTTCCTGCTGCAGGTTCCCTTCAGGTACTGGGAGGTAGCTTTAAAGTCTCCCTGGAGTCTTGTCCCCTTCAGGCTGAGCAGCCCCAGCTCCCTCAGCCTATCCTCTTAGAAGTGCTCCAGCCCTTGGCTCATCCTCGTGGTCCTGCTCTGAACTGGTTCCAGCAGTTTTTCGTTCTTCAGCTGGACTGTGGCCATGTGGAATGTTTTGGGTTGTGCTTTTGCCTTTGCATGCTGAAAGACTTCCTGTGTTACCTTAGTAGTACGTTTCATGTGCAAGGTTCCTGTCTGTGATCTCTTGCTGCTGGGGAAGTCATGAGCTACCTGTGGGGGTGTGAAATGCAGTAAGCTTCCATCGCGTTGCCTGCACGGATGTGAGGGGACAAAGTACTGCTGAGAAGCTTTTTTGTACCATTCTCTTCCCCCTTCCCCTCTTGCCTTTAAGGGAACACACACAGGGAGAAGCTCACTGAGCGCCCTCTGACATGCTGTAGGAATTCTTTGCTTTGCAGTGTTTTACACTGTGGCTCTTCAAACCTGTAACCCATCTGCTTTCCATTGCCAGCGAGCTGACCATCCGTACTACCGTCGCCTTGAATGCCTCCAACCAGCAGTGTTTGCTGCCAGACAGACACCTGGAGAAGACAGAGGACATGGTTAAGTTCATGAAGGATATCTTGGATGGTGCTGCTGAAGTAAGTCTTTGTTGTGGCTTGAGATATATTGGTTGGTGTTTGGTTTTTCCCCCCTTAGCTGCGGTGGCTCCGATTGTTACGCCGTGTGATTTATCTTCCTGTCCTGGCTGTCTTCCCGTGCTGGGTGCTGGCAGTGAATACGTGGTGAGGAGTGCTTGGGGTGTGCCATCCTTTGCTGTTCTCACTGTGGGAACTCCAAGAGCCATGGAATGGGTGCGTTATGAGTGATGCACAATTAATAACCAATATTAATGTTGGTATCCAGGCAAAGGTTGTTAATAACTACAACCAACCTGTTTCTTATCATTCAGTCTCTGCAGAAAGCTTATTGACAAGGTTCAAAGCACACAGCTGGGGTATTTGTACACTTAGAATCATGGAATCAGCCAGGTTGGAAGAGACCTCCAAGCTCATCCAGCCCAACCTAGCCCCAGCCCTCTCCAGTCAGCTAGGCCATGGCACTAAGTGCCTCATCCAGGCTTTTCTTGAGCAGCTGCAGGGACGGCGACTCCCTAGGCAGCCTCTGTGGTCTGAGAGCAGAGCAGCAACTTGCTGTTAGTTTGCTGTGATGGTCTCAAACAACTGTGGGAGAGTTTGGCATGAGCCTGTTGGAATGCTTAGCCTTACTGGAGGAGCTGGGAGCGTCTGGGCAGCATGAAATGCAAGAGCAATTGCTTTTCACTTCCTTCTTAAGGGACTTAAGGGTTGGGAGGTCTGAAGAATGAACTGCTGGGACCATAACTGCAAAGTGTCAGCAGTTTTGACATGGTTCCATTTGACATTGCAGGCACAGGCTGGTGATGGACTTCTGCAACAAAGCAAGAGAGTCCTCTATGAGGCCAAGGCTGCTGTAATGGTAGAGTTCATTGCTTATTCAGTGAGGTGATGCTCTTGTCAGTCAAGAAGGACTTAGTTGCAGAGGCTTTGGAAATGCTTTGATGTAAGCTTGTTGCTATGCTGTGCCTAGTGTATCTATTGTCACTATTTAGAACTAGGCTTAAACCAAATGAACTTCTGGATTAAAACAGCCAATCATGTCTGCCACAGTTCTAACTGTTCCACCTGCAGGAATGTCACATTTTTCACTCTGCTGTTAGTCTGACATATTTTAAGGGACAGAATCATGAAAATCCAACCTCTTTTCCTTGAGCTTTTTGCCATCGCTTCAGAGGTTCTTTTGTGTTCTGAGCAATGTTTTGGTTTCAGTCTGTCCCAGTCCTCTGTCAGCCTCCCAGCCAAGAAATCTCTGCTGCTGGTGAGGCGGAGCAGCTTCTGTCTGTTGTTACTTGTCCTAGTGCTGAGCACCACCAAGCAGCAGCTGGCACCTTGGTGCTGACCCCTGCCCCTCGGCAATGTATAGACGTTAAGGAGATCCCTTCTCTTCCCCAGACTAAACATCCCCAGGCCTCTCTCTCTTCTTTCCAGCCCCCTCCTCTCTTGCCCCCCCCCCTCCACCTCCTCTCTTCACCCCCCCCACCTCCTCTCCTTTCCCACCCCTCCTCTCTTCGCCCCCCCACCTCCTCTCCTTTCCCACCCCTCCTCTCTTTTCCCCACCCCTCCTCTCTTTTCCCCACCCCTCCTCTCTTTTCCCCCCACCTCCTCTCTTTTCCCACCCCTCCTCTCTTCGCCCGCCCCCCCGCCTCCTCTCTTCGCCCGCCCCCCCGCCTCCTCTCTTCGCCCGCCCCCCCGCCTCCTCTCTTCGCCCGCCCCCCCGCCTCCTCTCTTCGCCCGCCCCCCCCGCCTCCTCTCTTCGCCCGCCCCCCCTCTCTTCGCCCGCCCCCCCTCTCTTCGCCCGCCCCTCCTCTCTTCGCCCGCCCCTCCCCCTCCTCTCTTCGCCCGCCCCTCCCCTCTTCGCCCGCCCCTCCCCTCTTCTCCCGCCCCTCCCCCTCCTCTCTTCTCCCGCCCCTCCCCCTCCTCTCTTCTCCCGCCCCTCCCCCTCCTCTCTTCTCCCGCCCCTCCCCCTCCTCTCTTCTCCCGCCCCTCCCCCTCCTCTCTTCTCCCGCCCCTCCCCCTCCTCTCTTCTCCCGCCCCTCCCCCTCCTCTCTTCTCCCGCCCCTCCCCCTCCTCTCTTCTCCCGCCCCTCCCACCTCCTCTCTTCTCCCGCCCCTCCCCCTCCTCTCTTCTCCCGCCCCTCCCCCTCCTCTCTTCTCCCGCCCCTCCCCCTCCTCTCTTCTCCCGCCCCTCCTCCTCCTCTCTTCTCCCGCCCCTCCTCCTCCTCTCTTCTCCCGCCCCTCCTCCTCCTCTCTTCTCCCGCCCCTCCTCCTCCTCTCTTCTCCCGCCCCTCCTCCTCCTCTCTTCTCCCGCCCCTCCTCCTCCTCTCTCTCCCGCCCCTCCTCCTCCTCTCTTCTCCCACCCCTCCTCTCTTCTCCACCCTCCTCTCTTTTCCCACCCCTCCTCTCTTCACCCCCCCACCTCTTCTCTTTTCCCAATCCTCTTCTCACCCCCCCCCCCCCATTTTTCTCTCCCTCCCCACCTCCTCTCCGCTCTCCCCCCCACAATAACGAGAGCCACACCAGAGGCCAGAGCTATGCTGTCGCAGGAAGCAAAGGAGGCAACGAGATGCTGTAGGGACTCTGACTCTTGCTGCCAGGCTGCAACAAGAGGAAGGCAGATTCTGGCCCCCAACAGGTGAAAACAAGAGAGGAGCAAGGCAGGAAGCACAAAAGCAAACCTATCTCATGAAGGAAACAGCACAACTTCAAGCACAGTTTTAAGCACAGCATACCAAGGAGGAACAGAAATCCCAAGCAGAGCAAAGGGGAGGAATGGCTTAGAGAAAAGCAAAAGCACCCCACAAAGGACACAGCCAACCTACCCCCGCAAAGGGGATCAGCCAAAGGCTTCTGTCTCTCCTGGTGCAGCTTAAAAAGGGGAGGTCAATTGAAGTCTCCTCCCACCCCAGCTGTGGCCACTTTGCCCTCCCTGCTCAGTGCCCTTTATAAGCAGAGCAGGAGGAGCCCAGCCCCAAGCTGGGCCCATTGTGGGCCAAGGGATCCTCCGCCTGGCATCCCAGGTGAGTGCGCACGGGCGAGCACCGGGTGCGTGGTGGAGGGTTTCAAAGGCCGGGGGGCCTGGCTGGCCCCCTGGCTAGCTAGGGCCGCCTTAGGGCTGGGCTACTGACCCACTGCAACATCCACCTTAGCTCACGGGTGCTAAGTCTGTGTTGCTACTGAGGCTGAGGTTTCTCTAGGAGGTTGGATCCTCGAAGGTTTTGCTCTGGGTTCTGCGATGGAGGCAAAGATGGAGCAGGAGCACTAACTGGAGCTGGTAACGGACCAGCAGCAGCAGCTGGTAATGGAACTGGTAATGGAGCAGGAGCTGGTAACGTAGAGTGGAGAGGAGGAGGAGGAAAGCAGCAGAGACTGCCCGGGGGAAGGCAGAGAGTGGGGGCAGGACGGCAGGGGCTGCCCGGGGAAAGGTGGAGGGCAGCGGCAGGAGGGCAGGGAAGAGGTACAGAGCTTTCAGGTGCTGAGCTTCAACAGAAAGACCTGATGGAAAAGAAAAGAGACTAACTTGTTTAGCAAAAGTACTCTCTGGAATTTCCCAAGTCGCTTATTTATTGAAGGCAGTCATTTGTTGGTCATTGTCATCACGAGAGAGGACCTTTTGGTTTGCGTTAGGGTGGTTTGGGCTTGCCTGTAACTCCAGGCCCCTCAGAAATTGATGGGGGGGGAAAACCCCAACCCATGGATGTTCTCTTGGTTGTCTTTAACAGATAAACCAAGAGCAAGTGCGACTGAAAGAGCTTTGCAGGTAACAACTCTGTGACCCTGTTTGGAGAGTTTTGAATTGGTCATTGCCAGCGAGATCAAGGTAGTGCCCCTTGGCCTTGCTGCATGTGGTGAACTGCTCCTAACACAGCCCAGCTGAACACTGTGGGGAATTTTGTAGGGGCTGTTGCTTTGCAATCGATATGTAGGCGATTGGAACACAGCGGGTAAGACACCGCTCAGCCCAAGGACACTGTGTCCGCTTCGTGCTTTCTATGAAAAAAAAAAGCAGAGTTGGCCTGAGGATGTTGCGTCCTTGTGATACAGCTGTGCAAAGTAAAACAAGTAATGAATCAGTCATGAATATACCTTAGAACAAAGGATCTGCACATCTGGAAATGTAGGGTTTGATATATGAGCACACGTACTGCTTATAAAAATACCTTTTTGTATCTACTAATGATTATGTTTTAAACCACAAAAATGTATTGCATGGACCAATTAGAAATCGACATGTAATCCTGTAATAGTATAAAAAGCCTTCTGATTTGTGTATTAAACGTCTTACATTTACAATCCATATTGGATTCTGTAAGTCCATTTCCTCAACTTTGGGAACAGTCAGCATGCTAACAGCGCCTAACAGCGACATCTGGTGACCCCCGACGTGATCAGCAAGAGACCTGATACCCGGGAAGAGAGCTGAGCTGACTGCAAAGCGGGGAAAAAGAAAAGAAATTCCGCGGCGGCTGCGGCCGGACGTCCGAGAGAGGCGTGAGTGGTACCACGGATTTTCGACTCAGCGGGTGAGTCGGCTGCCTTGAGCAGGGAAAAGGCGCGGAATGGGGAATACGGCCCCGGGAATAGAAAAAGCTTCTGTTGAAGCCTTGTTGAAATTTGGACAGAAAGCTGGAGACCCGCTGGATCGGGCTCTAGTGACAGATTTGTTGTCTTGGGCACGCCGTAGAGGCTTACTCAAGGAAACTGCACAAGTTTTTAAAGACGAGACGTGGAAGCATATAGGGGAGGAAATATGGGAATCTGTCCAGACTGATAATAAAGAAGCAAAAAGACTTGCTTCAACCTATCGACAGATCAGTCTCTTAGTACAAAAAATAGGAGCGGAGGCAGAAGTTGAAGCAATAATTCAGACCATCTTGAAAGACGCTAAAAATAAAGTAACATCGGGATCGGGGGCGGAGACAAAAACTGCCGCGGAGATAAAAACTGAGACGAAAACTGTTTGCCCTGCTACCCAAGGTCCTTACGATTATCTCATTCCTGATTGGGACCCCGATAAGGGAGCGGGAGGTTCACAAGTCCCCGAGCCTATGGAAGTGGGACAAGCGGTACCATCAGCTCCGCAAATAGATCCTGCAACTGTCCCTCTGCCTCCTGAGGAAGAGGAGTTAAAGACTCTTTTACATGAGCAGGCAGATGCAATGACTAAACTATTGAATGAGATGCAACGGTTGGATAAAGGTTCCAAATCAAGGGTGGTTAAAGAGAGTTATCGCAAGGCACATAAGTCTATTGTTGAAGGTCTGAAAAATGTTGAGAAACAATTAACAAAGATTGAGTCTGGTAATTGTGTTCACCCTGCTGCTGTTACTGAAGAGAAAAATACAGATGGTAAAATGTCAGTGGAAAGGGCTCGTCAACGGGTGTTACAAAGTATCAGAGATGGTGAAATGGACATAGAGGAGGGCGATTGGTATTTGCGGTCTAAGTATGGTTCAGAAGCGAGACTGTCTGCGGAGGATAAGAGAAAGCTTGCAGATTGGTTTGCATTGTATCCTCAGTATAAAAGGAAAGAGGATTCAGCAAGTGGAATGGTGGATAATGTCTGGAAGTGGTGGAGAGGGAAAGCGAATGAGGAAAAGTCAAAGGAGACTCCTAAACAGAGAAATTCTGATTACATCCCAAAAGATCCCAACTTTGACATGTCAAACCGGTGGAAGGGAGTTGTAACCAATGCTGAAATTACTGGGGATTTTCAGTTTACAGCTGCACCAGTAACTATTGATAATAATGGACAGAGAAACTGGCAGCCTATAGATTGGACCACAGTTGCCAAAATACAGAAAGCAATTTTAGATTATGGAATAGACAATCGACTGGTCAGAAGACAGATGGAAACATTTATAAAACATCAGACACTAATACCCACAGACATTAAACATCTGTTTGAACTGATGCTGGGACCTACGAGTTATATGATGTTTGTTAGCAAGTGGCAGGAAAGATTAGAGCAGAAACAGCTTGATAACTTGACACTGCCGCACGGAGATCCCTTACGGGTGGCCTCCCTAGAGCAATTAATGGGGAACGGTCAGTACGTTGACCCACAGCGGCAAGCTGCGCTAGACTTGCGGATTCTGGCTCAAAGCAAAGTGGCTGCCCTTGAAGCTTTCGCCAGTTTGCCACAGGTCGGCACTCCAAAACAACCATACTTGCAAATTAAACAGAAAGATAATGAGTCATTTATGGCATTTGTTGACAGAATTACAGAAGGTGTTGAAATGGCACCTGACATTCCAGCCAACATGAAAGAGACATTGGTAAAAGAGATTGCTATGCAAAATGCCAATGCTGCATGTCGGAGGTTAATTGCCACTTTACCCCCTGCTGCTTCTTTACTGCAAATGGTAGAACAATGTTCTCGAGCCCCGATGGAAGAAGAGAAGGAAAAGGCTCGAATTCATGCCTCTGCATTAGCAGCTGCATTGTCCAAATGCTCGCCACAAGGAAAGGGGGACAAGGGCTCAAATCCTGTATGTTTTAAATGTGGACAGACGGGACATTTTAAAAAGCATTGTCCTACAATTAAGGCTGTTACTAACCAAGTATCGTCGATGAGTTCTCCATTCGCAGGTACCTGCAACAAGTGTGACAAGTTCGGACACAGAGCGTCAGACTGCAAATCCCGATTTAAGAAGGATGGAACACCTCTTGTGCCCCAGCAGGGAAACGGGGGAGGCCGCGTGGGGGGCGCGGCTCAGACCTCATCTTAAGCGACCGGACCCCCCACAACGGAGGCTGCCTCGACGATCTACTCGCCGCCACCAGAGGAAGCGCTGGCCTCGATTTGGTCGTAAGTGAAACAATAACAATCACAACACAGGAGGTTACACTAATCCCTACTACCAGTAAAGGACCATTAGGGTATGGACTTTCTGCCTTGCTAATAGGAAGATCTTCAGCTACAAGAACTGGAATTTTTGTACAACCAGGATTAATCGATAGTGACTTCACAGGAGTTATTCACATTATGGTTAATGTTTTTACACCACCAATTACCATTCCAAAAGGCAGTAAGATAGCACAATTGATTCCTTTCAAAGCCTGTGTACCACATTCAACACCTAAAATCAGAGGAACAGGAGGGTTTGGGTCTACAGAGCCACTAATAGCTTTCTCTGAGGTGATAACTAACAACAAACCTACACGTTCTGTTACCATTATCCATCCCGACACTCAGATCACCCCTAAAACCATTACAGCTGAGATGATGATTGACACGGGTGCAGATGTCACTATAGTGCCAGCTGCATATTGGCCAAAAGCGTGGCCAATTGTAAATTCATCTGAGAAGGTTTTGGGAATAGCAGGACTAGCAGAAATGAGAAAAAGTGCTGTGTTATTGGACATCAAAGACAATGAGGGGAACATTGCAAAAGTAACACCTGTAATCATGAACACACCCTTATGGTTGCTAGGTCGAGATGTACTCTCCCAATGGCAACTTGTTTTGTCTACTCCTTTTCCATAGCGGCCACTGACAAAGGTGCTCTTCCCACTATTAAGCTGACTTGGAAAACTGATAAGCCTGTGTGGGTTGATCAGTGGCCGCTCACTGATGAAAAATTGGAACACCTGAACCAGCTTGTGGATGAACAATTAGAGAAAGGCCATATAAAAGAATCTTTTAGTCCTTGGAACACTCCAGGTTTTTGTTATACAGAAAAAATCAGGAAAATGGCGATTTTTGCACGATCTTCGTGCTGTTAATGAGCAAATGACGCCAATGGGAGCGTTACAACCAGGCCTACCTTCTCCAGCTGCAATACCTGTTAATTGGGCTGTCTACATTATTGATCTTAAGGATTGTTTCTTTAGTATTCCACTTGATCCTGCTGATACTCAACGATTTGCCTTTAGTATACCATCAAAGAATAACAGTGCCCCCATGAGAAGATTTGAATGGATAGTTCTGCCACAGGGAATGCGTAATAGCCCAACCATATGTCAATGGTATGTTAACCAAGCATTACAAAATTGGAAGAGTTCACACCCTACATACATGGTATTACATTATATGGATGATATCTTGATTGCTTCTCCCATTCCCTTAACAGAAACTGAGAAGACTACATTATCACAGACTCTTAAGCACTGGGGATTGACAATTGCAAAAGATAAGATTCAGGCCCAAGAACCATGGAATTATCTAGGACTGATAGTGACAGAAAGCAGAATCAGACCTCAAAAAATTACACTACATGTGAAAATAGAAACAGTGAACGATGTCCAAAAATTATTAGGAGAATTGCAATGGATCAGACAATGGATAGGGATTACTAATAAAGATCTTGAACCCCTTAGAGAGTTGCTAAAAGGATCAAAACATCCAGCAGAACCTAGAGTTTTGCAAAACCAGCACTATGAGGCACTTGAAAAAATTAATAACAAAATAGCTGAATTACAAGCATATCGTTACAATACTGCCTTGCCAATCAATGTTTATTTATGCCAACAAGACAATGATTACTATTTGGCAATAGGACAGGAACAGGATCAGAAGACATTCCTACTATTGGAGTGGTTATTTCCAAAAAGTCAGCCTCATGCATCACTGTTACACAAACTTGACCTTGTTGGTTCCTTGCTGTTAAAGGCAAAACGTAGAGTACGTCATGTTTTTGGGGTAGAAGTAACTAAGATTGTGTTACCATTTGCAATGAAATCAGTGGTAGAAGAATGGTGTAACATGTCATATTCTTTTGCTACTGCAGTGATTGCTACATCTATTGATAATCATTATCCTGCATTTCCTCTATTTGGTACTCAATTGATGTTAAACCAGAAAGCACTGAAATGTGAACAACCTATTGAAAATGGTGCTACAGTTTTTACTGATGCTTCTGGGAAAACACACAAATATGGCTATGCTAAATGGTGTGACACTTCCAAACAATGGAAGACTGTAGTGAAAGAACTAGAAGGAGTTTCCGTTCAATGCCTTGAACTCAAAGCAGTAACAATGGTGTTTGAAGACTTTGTAAATATCCCTGTAAATATTATTACTGATTCTATGTATGTAGCTTCTGTTGTGAATCGAGTAGAGGAGTCAATTATTGGACACATTTCTAACAAGGTTATTGAAGCTGTGATTATTCAATTGTTGAATTTGATTCTAAACAGAAAATGTTTATATTTTTGTACTCATATTCGTAGTCATACTAACTTGCCTGGATTCTTGTCAGAAGGAAACGCGAAAGCCGATGAGGTGGTGAGTGCTGGAGCCCAGCAAAATGATACTGATGAACCTTCTGTTTCTGTCAAATCAGCCACTCAGGCAATTAAGCAAGCACAAGTAAGTCATGCATTCTTTCACCAATCTGCAAAAAGTTTGTCTAAGGAATTCTCTATATCTCTGCAAACTGCTCGTGGCATTATTGCCTCGTGTCCTGATTGTGCCAAGGTCTCACCCCTACAATCAGAAGGCACTAATCCTAGGGGGACTGAGGCAAGAGAGTTATTTCAAACAGACATTACAATTGTTCCGTCATTTGGACGTCTAAAATATGTTCATGTCACAGTAGATACCTATAGTTCAGCCTTGTGGGCATCTGCCATGACATCATCGGGGGCGTCAGCAACGTGTCGACATTGGAGAATGGCATTTGCTGTATTAGGAAACCCCCAAACAATTAAGACAGACAATGGTCCAAATTATAAAAGCCAAATTGTTGAAGCATTTCTTTCAGCCTGGAATATCAAACATTTATTTGGAATTCCTTACAATAGTACAGGACAGGCAATTGTTGAAAGCATTCTGATCTCAAACGATATATTGCCATTTTTCAAAGACAGGGGGAGTTTTCCCATTCCCACTCCCCCCACGATATTCTTTCAAAGGCCATTTATGTTTTAAATTGGAAACTCTGGTCACAAAAGTCGAATCAAGAAGTTGGGTCAACCCCTATCTTTAGACATTTTACTCAAAACAATCCTTTAAAAGAAACACACGTTTCTGTGCAAGTTTGGGACCCCTCATCAGCCACCTGGAATGGACCATGGAGATTAATAACTTGGGGTCGTGGATATGCTTGTGTCATTACAGAGGACGGAGAGCGGTGGTTGCCAGCCAAGTGGGTGCGACCCTGGCTACATGCTGAAACCAAGGAAAACAAGGAGGATGATCAAACGGCAATAGAAGAAATTGCTGACTTAGAAGCTGCACACAACGTCACCAGAGACAACTGATCTGAGCTAAATGTTGAACAATATGTATTGGTTATCTGCTATTGTAATTATTTTTGTGGTGCAGGAGAATTTTGGGTGGGGTAGTGAAGACAACTTTTGGGTGAACTGGGCAAAGGAGACAAATAACCCATCCTTTTGCTTACACTTATCAGCAGCCACAGACCCATTTAAAACATGCCTGATAGGGTTGCCATTTGATGATCAACGCACTTTGGTAGCCTCCTTTTCATCTCTCACACATCAAGATTGTTCTACAGCAAAAAGTATAAGTCATTGTATGGCATTAATAGTTGCAAGCCTCAATGACCCTTTACCATGGGATCCTCAAGAGTTCAACCTGTTAGGAAGTAGAATGCCAAATCAGTCAGGATGTCTGATATTTGGCTCGTACAATCTGACGAATCGTCAAATAACAGATCTAACATCCTATCATTTTCCTTATTGGAGTACCTCTGATTTTTGTGCTAAAGACACGGTTTATGGTTGGAACACAAATGGTATGTGCCTTAACATTACCAAAGCCTTAAGATTGCCTAGAAATGTGTTCCTGATTTGTGGTAGAAGAGCGTGGCTTGGAATCCCAAAAGAAAGTAACGGAGGGCCATGTTACATTGGTCACCTTTCTTTGCTAACTCCTACTTCAGAATTTATCCGAAATCATATTGCAAGTAGTGCAACTCTATTAAGAAATCGTAGAAATGTAGAAATGTTAACCTCTGATTGTAGTGATGAAGTGGAACTTTGGTCTCATACAGCAAGAGTTTTTGGAGCATTGTTTCCTCCTATAGGAACAGCACATGCCTTGTCAGCCATTCAGAGATTAGCATGTTGGACAGCAAAACAAGCTAATGTTACTACTAGTGTTATTTCTCAGCTTGCAGTAGATCAAAATAGTTTGCGAAAGGCTACCCTGCAAAATAGAGCAGCTATAGATTACTTGCTTTTAGTACAAGGAAAAGGCTGTGAAGAGGTAGAAGGAATGTGTTGTTTTAACTTGTCTGATCATAGTGATTCAATCCATAAAAAGGTAGACTGGCTTCAGCATCATACAGAGAAAATTACAACGAATCATAACCCCTTTGATGATTGGCTAATGTCATGGGGAATTTCAGCTTGGGCAAAAGAGTTAATCAAAACTGTAGGAATAGTATTACTTATTGTTATTGTTGTGTTATTTTTAGGACCCTGCATCTTCCGATGTCTATCCTGGCAGATGCATCGGATCGCTGCTACAGTGTTTGAAAAGAAAGGGGGAGATGTGGGGAATTTTGTAGGGGCTGTTGCTTTGCAATCGATATGTAGGCGATTGGAACACAGCGGGTAAGACACCGCTCAGCCCAAGGACACTGTGTCCGCTTCGTGCTTTCTATGAAAAAAAAAAGCAGAGTTGGCCTGAGGATGTTGCGTCCTTGTGATACAGCTGTGCAAAGTAAAACAAGTAATGAATCAGTCATGAATATACCTTAGAACAAAGGATCTGCACATCTGGAAATGTAGGGTTTGATATATGAGCACACGTACTGCTTATAAAAATACCTTTTTGTATCTACTAATGATTATGTTTTAAACCACAAAAATGTATTGCATGGACCAATTAGAAATCGACATGTAATCCTGTAATAGTATAAAAAGCCTTCTGATTTGTGTATTAAACGTCTTACATTTACAATCCATATTGGATTCTGTAAGTCCATTTCCTCAACTTTGGGAACAGTCAGCATGCTAACAGCGCCTAACAGCGACAAACACAGAGTCAGGTGAAATGAAGGCTGAAGAGATAGGAAAAGTCTTTCTCAGCCTCATAGCTAAAGACAGTTTAGTTTCCCCAAGAAGTCCCATTCTACCTGTTGTGCATTGGTTTGATGCCAAAGCCAAACAACTGCCCCAGACCTTTCTATTTTCTCAGCTTTGGTGTAAATGAATATGAATTGAGGTTGGATGAGGCCCTGAGCAGCCTGTTGCAGTGGGAGGTATCCCTGCCTAGAGCAGAGGGTTGGGACTGGATGATCCTTGAGGTCCCTTCCAACCTAAACCATTCAATGAAGTCTTTTGTCAGCTCCTAGGATTAGTGACAGTGGGGAATGTTTGCTTGCTATGAGCTGAGGGAGCTGTTTCCTAAATGGAATGTTCATTAGTTCTTTAGCACCTGAAAATGTTGGCAGGCTACTTGATAAACCTCCTGGAACGCAGGGGCCTGTTGAATTGTTTTCCCAGTGCCTGAACAACTTGCAGTGCTGTAATGGGTTAGCCTCCTGTTTCCCTCCAACACAGAAGTGAGGCAAAAGTAACACAGCCAAGGAAAAACCCTCTGGGTTGAGATCAAGAGGTAAATACAAAATGAGATCCTGCAGTGCACAATTACCTTAGCCTGTTTCTGTTTGCAGAAAGCAGGAGTCAGCCACCTGCCACCCATCCCCTCCTGACCCCAACCCCAGAAACCCAAAGCAGCACTTGGCACAGGAGGTCTCTCGTGTTGCAGTCTCAACTTCAAGCCCTGGAATACTTTGCTTCAGCCAGCAGCATGGGGTTGGATACCAACAGCAGAGTCGACTTAACCTGTGACTAAGTGAACTTTAAGTGTTCTGACTCCACAGTGGAACCTGATAAAGAAAGATGTGAATGGAAGCAGGCTCTGACTGCTCTGTGTAACTGATGAGAAGCTTTCTGAAGGAGGTGAATTTGTTTTACAGCCCTTCCCTCAGCTGGTTACAGATCTTCAAGGTAGCTGCTGGTGCAGTGTCTGTTGGAGACTGTTAGCCACTCTGAAGGAGGGAGTTAGTGGAGCATCATGGGAACATGTAGAGAGATTGGTCAGGAAAAGGCATTTGTGTTACCCTTTTGAGTCATTTGAGTCACTTTTATTGTAATCCCATGGCTGAGAGCAGGACTCCTTTGTGTCCAGGGTTAAAATCTTCAAGGAGAAACAGTGCCAAGGCTCTGAATTGACTGGGACTTGGTGCTGCTAGTTACAATGTAGGACAGTTAAGGCAGTCCTGTGTTTTGTGATTTGCCTTTTTTCCTACCGTTCTAGTTTTGGCTCGGGCTAGTGTGAAGTGTCTCTGGAACGAGGTCCTTGTGGTCCCTTCTGACCCTGACTGATTCTGTGATTCCAGCAAGCAGCTTTTGACTTAAAAACCCCTGAGGTCACTGCAGCACCTCTCTATGGAATAAAAGAAAGGGATTTTGCTGCACTGCTGAGAACTGTTTCCAGCTCTGAGCCTTTGTTGTTGTGGTTGGTTTTGGTTCGTGTTTATAAACAGCAGTAGCTAAGCAATCCTCTCTGAGCTATGGACCAGAATCTGCTGCATCCTGTGCAAGAAGCAGATCCCAGTGTGATCTGGTGCAGCTGTAGCACTTCCTAACTGCTAGGTTTGGGAGGAGGGCATGTGTCTCAGTCGTTTCTGAGCTGTGATAGCAATCAGGTGTCTGCTTAAGTCTTGACCCTCTGCCACGTGCTGCCACGTTCACCAGATCTTTCTCCCGGCTTCAGGGAGAGAAGGAGTGTCCAGCTCCCAGAGTGGGTGTCAGAAGCGATGTGAAGTGAAAGGGGTTTGCTGAGGTCATGTAGGAAGTTGTGTGAGGGAATCTGGCAGTTTGGTTTTTGATTTCTTCAGTCTCTAAAGTTTTTCTTGGAGCAGCTTCACTGCAATCCTTTTAAATGCACAGAGTATCAGCACAGGCCCTTTTAGACAGTCCTCCAGCTTTGCTGCAGGTCCCTTTCAGATACTGCAGCGTAGCTCGAAGCTCTGCCTTCTCTTCTGCAGCCTCCACAGCCCCAGTTCTTTCAGTCCTGCTTCCCAGGAGAGGTGCTGCAGTCCTCTGCTCATCTTTGTGGCCCTCATCTGGCAGAAGAGCTGTGTTTTTCCTCTAGCTGCTGCAGAACGGCCTTAATTCTGGTGTCAGCAGCTCCCCCTGTGTCTCCTCTGCTGTCTGTAAATCCCTCCAGAGTAGATGAAGGAAGTGCTGAGTAGCCCCAGCTGGAGTTGAGAGCTGTCCCTATAAAGTGAGTGTGTAGGAGTGGCAGAGCGTGGGCTGTGCCTTGCGTGCGGTGTGCTGTTGGCAAAGGCAATAGGCAGAGCGGCGCTGGGCTGAAGGCGCTGCCCCCGGCCGGGCGCAGAGGCGCTCTCGGTTGTGTGTGCTGCCCTCCGGCGTTTGCTCGTGGGTACTGCAGTTGTGTAGCGGCTGCGGTGTGGCGCCGGTGCTGAGTGCTGCCACCGTGTGTTTGCTGGTCCACACTGCATTTCCTCAGCCGCGGCGGTCGCCCGTTTTCCTGCCTCGTCTCTAAAGGCCGTGCACGATTGAAGTGGCTGAAAGCTGAGGGGAGGGGAGGAGAGGAGAGGAGGGGAAGGTGAGAGGTGGGAGGGAGAGCTGAGAACTGGTTTGGATTTGTAAGTATTGGAGTGAGGAGTTAAAAGCGGCAGGCAGGGGGGGCGGGCCGGCGCTCGGGGGGCGGGCCGGCGCTCGGGGGGCGGGCCGGCGCTCGGGGGGCGGGCCGGCGCTCGGGGGGCGGGCCGGCGCTCGGGGGGCGGGCCGGCGCTCGGGGGGCGGGCCGGCGCTCGGGGGGCGGGCCGGCGCTCGGGGGGCGGGCCGGCGCTCGGGGGGCGGGCCGGCGCTCGGGGGGCGGGCCGGCGCTCGGGGGGCGGGCCGGCGCTCGGGGGGCGGGCCGGCGCTCGGGGGGCGGGCCGGCGCTCGGGGGGCGGGCCGGCGCTCGGGGGGCGGGCCGGCGCTCGGGGGGCGGGCCGGCGCTCGGGGGGCGGGCCGGCGCTGAGCAGGCTGCAGCGGAATGGCGGCGAGCACAGAGCGGCAGGCAGGCAGGCGGGCAGGGCGTTTCGGGCCAGAGGGAAGCCTCCCGCGTTCCCCGGCAGAGCTGCGTTCTTTGACTCTCGCAGCAGAGGAGTTTGGGCAGGTGAGTTGCTCGGCAGCGGCGCCGCATCTGAGACGCGTTTTAGCGCAGCTGCCGTAAGTAGCCTTTGCGGCGCTGTCTGCACGTGTGCGGGGGTCTGGAGGCATCTGTAGGTACCCTTAGGGGCCTGGAGGGCTCTCTGGAAGTCTGTGGAGCTCTCTGGGTGTCTGTGGAGGTGGTTAGGGGTCGGTAGAGGTGTGTGTGGTGCTGTAGGTGTCTCAAAAGGCTGTGAAGGTTTTGAGGTGCCTTGCAAAGGTCTCGAGGTGTCTGTAGGGGTCTGCAGGGTTCTCTGGCAGTCTGTAGAGGCCTGTGGGGGTCTCTAGGGGCCTCTTAAAGACATGCAGGGGTCTGCAGGGCTCTATGGAAAGGTCGGGAGGGGTCCCTAGAGGTCTCTAGGAGGCTGGAGGGGTGTGCGAGTGTCTGTAGCATTCAGCAGGTGTGTGGAGGTTTCTGTTCTGGGCCCGCAGGTGTCTGCAGGCATCTTGTAAAGGTCTGCAGGGGTCTGTGGAGCTCTGTCAGGCATCTGTTAAGTGTCTGCAGGAATCCATTGAAGGTGTGGAGGGGGCTGCAGGGCTCTGCAGAGGAGGCTGTGGCTGTGTGTAGAGGTCTTAGGGGTGTGAAGAGTTTGCAGGGGTCTGTAAGGGTCTGCAGAGCCCGTGGAAAGGTCTGAAATTGTCTGCAGGAGTCTGGAGATGTCTCTAGGGCACTGCAGGGCTCTGCAGGGGTCTGCTGCTGCGGGAGGAGTGGGCTGGCGGAGCTGGGTCAGCAGCTGATTGGTGGATCCTGTGGGGGCTGTGGGTATGGTCACCCCTGTGCCCCGCCCCCTCATTTGCATAAATGAAGGCAGGGTCCACCTGGCGGAGTTTGGTGCTTTATTAGGGGGGGGGGAACTGGTTAGGACGGGGAGGGTCAGCAGCTGATTGGTGCATCCTCTGTCGTGGGCGGGGCCTGCCCCTGCCCCGCTCCTCCAAAGCGCTCGATGGTCTCCAGCACAGCCCCAGCAGCTCCAGGAAGGAGGAGACCTCCCCCCGCAGGCCTCCAGCCCCCCGGGAGACCCAGAGCCTGTGGGGGGAGGGCTCAGGGACCCCCAGACCCTCTCCGGGACCACCCAGGGACCCCCAGACCCTCTCCGGGACCACCCAGGGACCCCCAGACCCGCCCACTGGCCCCCCAGAGACCCCCACTCACCTCCTTGTGCGCCCCCCAGTGCCCACTCAGGCCCTCAGCTTGTCCCCGCAGCACTGCAGCCTGGCCTGGGGGCGCTGCTGAGGCCTCCCCCCGGGCCGGGCTGGGGGCTGCAGGCCTGGGCCCAGCGCCCTCAGTGCCACCTGTGCCAGGCCAGCAGGCAGCGGCAGCAGCACCTCCCTGGCAGGGCAGGTCAAGGAGCCTCGGGGGAGGGACCCCAGCACCCCCCAGCGTCCCCCCAGTCCCCTCCCACTGCTCCCAATCCCCCCCAGGCACCCCTGGGACTCTCTACGGCACCCACAGACCCTTCCCCTACCCCCCCAGCCACCTCTGACCCCCGTCAAAACCTCACCCGGGGACCCCCATGACACCCCCAGACCCTCCCTCTGCTCCACTGCCCCCTCCCCCCAGCCACCTCGGACCCCTCCCAAGGCGCCCCCAAGGCGCCCCCAAACCCCCCCAACCCCGGGGCCGCCTACAACACCCCCAGACCCTCCCCATACCCCCTTCAGCCACTTCGGCCCCCCCCCCAAATCCCCCTGCGACCCCCCCAAGCGCCCCTGGCAACCACTGACTCATCCCCAGACCCTCCCCCCACTGCTCGCCCCCCCCAGCCACCTCATCCCCCCCCCCTGGGACTCCTCAAACCCCCCTGAGGCCCCCCCGAAGCCCCTCTGGGACTCTCCAAAACCCCCCCCCCCCTTCCCCCGCCCCCCCCCGAGCCCTCTCGGACCCCTCCCGGGACCCCCCAACTCCGCCTAAGACCCCCCCGGGGCTGGGTACAGCCGCAGCAGCTCGCTCCGCGCCGCCATCTTGCCTCCGTGCCGTCACTTCCGGCTGGCAGGCGACGCTCTGGGCTCTCCTCTCGCTGGTCAAAGCCGCTCTAGGCCTCCGAGGTCCTCCAGGCGCCACTGCGAGCGGCTCCGGGCCAAAGCAATGACTGTGCTCAGCTGCAGGGATGGATTTGCCTGCACTCAAGCTGCTGCTGCCAGAGCCCCTCCGTGTCAATCTGTGCTGCCGTTGGGTTCTGCAGCTCTCTCCAGCAAGCATGGCATGAGCTGAAGGAGCAGCAGGAGCAGCATGGCCGTTCCCCAGGCAGCAGGAGGGTTCAGCCCAGCACCAGCTCATGCGGGAGGAGCAGATGCTGAGGAACATCCCCCACGAGACGCAGGTGGCCAAAGAGGCTGGGTCAGGTAAGGCTTTGTGTGGAGTTTGTGCTCCTTCTGGCAGTCAGGTGCACCGGTTCTGAGGAGTAGAAGCATGGAGTGGTTGCTGTTGGAGAAGAGCTTCCAAATCATCCAGGGCAGCCCTTAAGGCAGCACTGCCAGGTCACCCCTAAAGCATGTCCCTGAGCAGCACAGCTGTAGGACTTTGCCTCCCTCCAGGTAGCTGCAGCCAGCAGTGAGGTCACTGATCAGACTCTCAGCTCCTCAGGACTGAGGTTGGGAGGGATTTGCTGTCGCTTCAGTAAACATTGGCTTCCCACCCCCAGGGAGCCTTCTGGAAAGTGAGTGAACCATATTTTTGTCATTTTGGTGTCATATTTGGGCAGTGACTGTCAGGTAATAATAGGATTTAGTTGGCACAGAACTTCAGTGTTTCCTGGCTTATCTGGCAGTCATTTCTGATTTCTTACAATACATTATTTAAAACTATTTCCAGATCCCCTAGATTTGTCTCTTGTTCAAGGACAATTTTTGCTTTTAAGGAAGGTAGTATGGCAAGAAGAGGAAAAAAATGCTGAAGACCTTGTAAGGTACAGATTCAAACTGATTCCTCGCATGAGATGATCTATTTGTGTCTAAACATGGCATTAATTTCCCCATTTGCTGCTTTAGCAAGCTTTCAATGGGAAAAAGAAAGTCCTTCCCGAGGGCAGGGTCATCTGTAGTCCATCTTGAGTGCTCTGTTGAGATGAGTTAATCTCAGTACTGTTTCCTCAAGTGTCAGGTTCAGCTGGAGCAAAGTTCATTGAACCTTTAGAAATTAGAAACCCTCACTTTGGAGTTTTCCAGTTGATTTTCTGGAGCTGCTCTCTCTGAGGTGTGTTTGTCAGTAAGGAAATACTGTGACTGCTCAGCTTTCGTTTCACATCCAACACAACAGTGGCATAATCAGACCATTGTCAATCTCCTGTGAAGAAGGTGTAAATGGCAATTTTCTGTGTTACCAGCAAACCCCAAACACTTGCACAAAACCATGGCTTTAGTTACACTTAGGAGTTTCATTCTTAGGCCATGCCATGAAGGTGGTAGCTTTTCTGGAGCAGAAAACTGATGGCTCAGTTTATTACAGAAACACAAAGTAACTAACACTGAGAACTCCACAGTCTGACCTGCTTTCATGCTTTTAATAATTTGTTTTTAAATTCTAGGTAAGAAGCCCAGGATAAGTTTGAGACTGCTGTAGTATAAGCCACAAAGTTTGACACCCTTCCCATTGGGTGTTACTATCTTCTTACAAAGGTGAGTGTGCTTAACATCAGCTGTGGTGTGCTGCCTGACTCTGTTGCTTTGTCAGGAGAATATGAGTAGAGAAACAAGAAAAGAGGACTCCATTGTGCTTCCTGAGCTGTCTGTAAATGTGGAGTGTTGTCCAGATGTGTAGTTTTGATACTAATATAATAATCTGTGTAACACAGGATAATGGAATGGTGTGGATTGAGAGAGCTTTAGAGATCCTCTAGCTCCAACCCCCTTGCTATGGACAAAGGCACCTTACACTAGAGCAGGTTGCTCAAGACCCCATCCAACCTGTCCTTGGACACCTTGGAGAGAGCATCCATGACTGTCCTGGGCAACCTGTTCTAGTGTTTCACCACTCTTACTGTCAAGAATGTCTTCCTAATCTCCTGTCTAAGTCTCCCCTCTCTCAGCTTCAATCCGTTCCCTCTCATACTGTCACTACAAGCCCTTGTAAGAAGTCCCTCCTGAGCTTTCTTGTAGGCCCTCTTTAGGTACTGGAAGGCTGCTCTAAGGTCTTCCCAGAGCCTTCTCCATCCAGGTGTGTTTACCAAATCATTGTCTGTTATCACATAACCCTCTTAACTCGTAAGAGTTTAATCACCATTTGCAGTGTTTTAATTCTGTCTTCCAAGTTGTGTTAGCAATTTTTTTCTGACTTCAAATATGTAGATTGTTTGTAGTAATGCACTTCTGTTGCTGTAGCTGTATGGAATTGTCAGTGTCTCTGCCTATAAATGGTTTATGCTTCTCCTGAATATGGAGGTCTCTGCTTTGTCTCTCAGCTGATGTTGAGCCACGAAGGTTCCAAATGCGATTTGTCTTTTAAGGCTGTTTAAAATTCTGCTTTGTAACTTGAAAAGCCTGAGCTGTAATTCTAATCAGTTCTTTTATCCCTGATGTAGACATAATAAGCTCCTCCTGTAATGTTGCTAAGAGTGTGTATGGATTTGTGCCCTGTGGTAGCTGGACACTGGTTTGTACATACAGTGCTTCAGCTGGTGGCAATGGGCCAACAGTGACACTGTGATTCATGCATGGAGTTTGTGATGTGTCAGCAGCTTCCATAGCCCCATCACAGGTACAGAGCAAACCTTCAGCCTGTACTGAACTGGTTAGATTAGAGGGACTTGATAGCTGGGCCAGCTGCTGAAACCTGTGCTGTTAGCACTGAATGGTGAGGGCTGAGCTTGATCCAAATGAAATGAGCAGATCCTTAGTCCTCAATGGCTTGTAAGAAATGTTGAGGCTGACCTATCTCTGTTGTCTCTGTGATCAAATGACTGAGAAATGGCATGGCCCAATTAGTGCTTTGTTTAGTGCTTTGAGATGTGATGATAGATCTGGTACAAGCCATGTGTGATGTACAGAGCTGAGACTGGTCATTACCCTTCTAAGGCTACCTGCAGGCCATGTCCGTGTGTTTATTGCCAGCTCGTGGTTTCCTCTCTTAAATCTCCTTATTCCATGAAGCTTTTGCTTGCTGCTTACTGTGGGATTTGCTTGGAATGTGAATGTTGTAGCAGGTCTGGAAACCCATGCATCTCTTTTGTGCATTTCTTAGGTTGAGAACTCTTTCCTGAGTCACTGATGCATTATTTTGCTTGTGGTGATTTTTTTTGTCACTGACTTACCCAGAATTGAGCAATGGCTTTGTACACTGGTGGCCAAAAGCCACCCCATAAAACAGAGAGCTTCAAGAAATGGCGAGCAAGAAGCAGCCCCTTGTAGCTTAGTTCTAAGGTACCTGTAACATTGAATGACAAATGGGGACTAGGAAAAGACTGGTAGTTTTGCCAATGCACTGCAAGTCAGAGCTTTTCAAGACTCACAGCTGGGGTCACTGAGCTTTTTCCTTGTCTGTTTGTTCAGATTCTTCCCACATCTTCCTCTTCAATTGCAGTGTTTCAGCTGTGGTGTCTGGAGCCTCACTGTGTTTAGGAGCATTCAGACAAGTGGCCTAACTGGATGGAAAAAATGCTGTTTTTCATCTTTAAATGGTAGGAATACATGTACAGGGGAAGGCTGCCTTTTCACAAGTTTTAGTTCCTGCACTTGAAGTGCTTCAGGAGTTCACAAAGTGGTGGTGAAAGACAAGTTTGAACTTGGAAACTTTTCCTAAATGGAAAAAAAATCCAAACCTCTAACCAAAGTATTTTCCCATTGACTTTTTTAATAGGCAACAACAGAACCAAAGCAATAAAAACCTTAGAGCTGTAGTTGAATCCTTTTCCTGTAATAAAGTTTTGCTGTTAGTCTGTCAAAACCATTAGGTGTTTGCTGTAGAACATCGTGCTTGCTTCTGTGTCTACACTGTATCAAGCTGTGTGAAAAGCTGAGCTGTGTTCTGGTGATAGGGATTGGTCAGACAATAAATTCTGTTTGTGAAGTCAGTTTTTTCCTAACTTCTGTTCAGTGTGTGCTCTCTTTTCTCTCCTTGGTGATTGCTGGGAAAGAATGGTTCAACAAGTTCCAGAAAACATAAGTTTTCCCCATGAAGAAGAGAAGATATTGGAGCTCTGGAAAAATCTGAATTGTTTCCAGGAGTGGCTAAAACAATCAAAGAATAGACCTAGGTAAGGTTCTGCTGAAAGCTGTAGGAGATGTGTGACAATGCAAGGCTTAGCTGTAGCTGTTTCTGTTATTCTACCTGGGTTCTGTTAACTCTAACTGCTCTTTTTGCAGAGAGCAGTTCTGGCTGCTGTGGTCATGTCAGCTACTGTTTGTATTTCACTTTGTGAAGTATCAGTGATGTTCAAACAGTGGTAGTAAGCTTGTTATTGCCTGGCTGGTGGCTTTATGAAAGAGACTTGCAGGGAAGCAAGGACGACTTTGCCCTATGTCTGCCAGCTGTGAAGCAGCACACTGCCATTTGCAGTAGTGTTGCTGGTGGAACTGGCAGTGGGTAGGAACTGAATGAGTCTTTACTCCCACTGCCAACATTGTACTGGTGCTGGGAGAGGGAGAAATTAGTTGTCCTAGTAAGACTTAAGAAACATAAGCATCCAGATGTATTTACCCTCTTGGAAAATGTGATGCTTACCTTTTGCTTTAATGAAGAATGTTGTCTTGTGTTGTAGGTTTAACTCCTATGATGGCCCTCCCTTTGCTGCTGGCCTTCCACACTATGGCCATGTTCTTGCAGGAGCCATTACAGACATAGTAACTCGATTTGGTCATCAGAGTGGTTTTCATGTTGACAGAAGATTTGGCTGGGCTTGTCATGGCTTCCCTGTGGTATGTGTCACAAATCTGTCTGTAGATATTTCTGTTTGCTTTTTCCATGTTGTAACCTGTTTCTCAGTCCTATTCCCATTGCTGTTATGCTTGGCTTTCTGGCTGAGAGAGAAATGCAAGTTTTGTCCAGTGTGTTGCTCTGGCTTTTCTGCATGTGATGATTGCAGGTGCTTGCTACTCATCACTTGCCTTTCTCCAGGCATTACTGTGAAGGGATATTTATTTAGTATCTATTGCAGAAACTTTTTCTTCCTTTTCCTCCTGAAGATAGTAAAGCAACAATCCCCTCAGGTGAGGCTGTCCTTTGGAATGTCTGTTGAGTTCAGGTGCAGTGCCGATGCAATCTCAAAAGGACAAAGGAAGCCTTTTGGACTCATTAGGATGCACAGAATAGAAAGAAATGTCTTGGGTGAAATCCTGACAGCTTTTCATGGCAGTGTGGGGTTTTTGTCTGGTTGTTTTCAGTGCTCCCAGGAATATGAGATTGACAAGACCTTGGGCATTAAAGGGCCGGAGGACGTGGCAAAGCTGGGGAGTAAAGAACACAACAACCAGTGCAGAGGAATTGTAATGAGATACTCAAAGGAATGGGAGGTGAGTAAAGACTCCGTGCACATTCTGCTGTGTTTTTTACTGTATGTGTGAAGAAGTTTTTCATCTGAGGTGAACTTGGTTGTTCTGTCAACTTGATTACTTGCTTACATCTCGTGTCTACAGCTACCTTGCTTCTCAGTGGTGATCCTGAACGGGGAACAAAAAGAACAGCTTTGTGGCTCAGAACAGGGAGACTGCTCTGATGTCGAGAGGTTCCTTTAAGGTAGCCTGAAGCTCAGAGTGTCTAACTAGATACATGGAACATCTGGCTGATAGGTGGAACGAGTTCTCTCTTTCCTCATGTCTTCCTTTGCGTAGAAAATGGAAAGTAAGATCTGACTTTGGTTTTCAAATGGAGCAGATAAAGGAAATGCACATTAGCCTTCCTGCTTTTATGTTCCCCACTTTTTAGTCTGTTGATTGCCATAGTGCATTGTATACAAATATTTCCAGTGCCTGTGTTTCTGGAACAGCAGAAGCTCTAGCACCTAATTCTGTATCAGAATAGATGTGGATAAACCCTCAGCCTTCCAAGAGTATTCATTTAAACCTTGCATCCCATGAGTGTAGTGAGAGAGAGAACACTGGCCTGTGCAGACCCTTGCGGTTGGGAAGCTGTTCCAAGCAGATGGGTGTATAGGGTTAACACTCCAGGGGGAGTAACCCTGAACCTGACCCTAGGGGTCTTGGCCCCTCCCCAGGGGTGGGCCACCCTCCAGGGGATGGTTAGCCCACTCCCCCCGCTTCCTGTGCTATAAAAGAGAGGGGCTTCCTGCTTCTCTCTCTCTCTTGGCTCCCTCTGGACACAGGCACTCTGCATACCAGCACACCCCGTGGCAGCCACGAGGCAGAGACACCATCACATCACTGGGGTTGTATTTATCCCTTTTTGTATTCTGCTGTTTTCCCTTCCCTATCCTTTGTAAACTTCCCTACCTCCAATACCTTTCTAAGTTATTGTTAAACTTTCCCTTTTAACTTCCAAATCCAGGGAGATTGATTTATTTGGGTGTGCTTATCTCTCTCTCTCCCTGTATCTAATCCCTATCTGTGGGAAAGGAGGGGGAAGAGGGGAGGGCACTCTATAAATTGTTATTGAGTCTATCAAATTTATTAGAGTCTGTGGGAACTTGCATTAGAACCCAAGACAATGGGTTAGGTATTTTCTTGAGACACACAGGGGTTTTTCTTTTTCCTCCCCTAACTCTGAGTCATATTAATCATGCATAGAACTGTGATGCTCCATATTTTTCTCTGTAGCAGTGGGGACAGAATAAAGACCTCCAGGGATAAACTAATCCAAGCCCCTTGCCAGAGAAGGTTCACTTAGAGCAAGTTGCATAGACCAGTGTACAGGCTGGTTTTGAATAACTAGAGATAAAGTCTCCACCACTTACCCTGTTTCAGTGCTCTGTTGCCCTCCAAGTAAAGCAGTTCCTCCTCATTCTTAGGTGGAACTTGCTGTGCTCATGTCTGTGCCTGTTATCTTTTGTCCTGTTGCTGGGCTCCACTGAAAAAAGACTGGGCTCATCCTTCTGATGCCCAGCCTTTATGTATCTATGAGCATTGACTAAAATCCCTGGTCCTTCTTCTCCTGGCTAAACAGCTCCAAGTCTCTCAGCCTTTCTTTGTGAGACAGACTTGATAGTTCCCTAATGATTTTTGTTCTCCTTTGCTGTACCTTCTCAAGCAGTTGCCTATTCCTGAACTGGACACTGCTCCAGATGTGGCCTTTTACTAGGGCAGAGCAGAGGAGGAGAACTGCCCTTGGCCTGCTTGGAACTGTTCTTGATGCACCCCAGGATGCCATTGGTCTTCTTGGCCACAAGGGCACATGGTCATCCTGTTGTCCACCGGGACTGCCAGATGTTTTTCCACCGAGCTGCCTTCCAGCAGATCAATCCCCATGTGTACTGGCACCTGGTGTTATTCCTGCCCAGGTGCAGTACCCTACCCTTGCCCTTTTGAACTTCATAAGGTTACTCTCTGCCAGACTTTCCAGCCTGCCCGGGTCATGCCAGATGGCAGCACAGCCTGATGGGCTGTAAGCCACCCTTCACAGTGCTCATTCTTCAGGTTTTCATGAGCACGAGCTGGTCTGCCTTATCACAATCCTCTGTATGTTCTCTAGTCCTGCTCTGTTCCTTTGGACTGAAATGATTTCTTCTCTGAGTTATCACTGGCCTCTTGGCCGTGGGAGCATTTTGAAGTTATGGCCAGTGCCCACAGAAACTACAGCTGCCTTTGCTGGGATAGCTGTGGCCTAAGTTTGAGTGAGTGGCTGGATGAAAAGCACAGTTTATTTTTTCAACTATACAATTCCTCTACACTCTGAAATGTTGTGTTTCAAAGATACCATTGATGATTCTTTGTTCTTAGAACTAAATAGAGAAAAGGTTACTCTGCTTCATGTTTGATGTTCCATAGCTGTTCCTTTTTCACTTGCTGTGTCTGTAGCCACTGCTGTTTGTGCAGTGCTGGTGCTTAGGATAGTGACTGGAGTTTGGATTAATGCATAGTAATGTGTGCATGTGCCTGGGTGTGCTTCCACATGCATCTGTTTTAGGTTAGGAATAAAGATTAAATTAGTTTAAGTGACTTGTGTGTGATTTGGCTGATAATAAATTCAAATCTTTTGGGACAGTGTTAAGAGGAATTCACAACATTTCTACTGGAGATAGAGTTTGTTTTCTGTCTGGATTTTCTAGCAAATGAAAACTATGAAAGGTTCCTTCATGGTGTGAGGTCTTCCAGTGCTGAGGGCAGACATAATACTGTGACTTTGTGGGTCCTTGTACTGATCAGTCCTCGTCTTTGGATCTTCATAGTGGAATGTCACAGTGGCTTGAAGATCAGGATCCAAACATCTATTTCAGGACCTCAGGTGTTATGTGGAAATAGAGATGACAGAATGAATTTGCTTTGTTTCCACTTTCCTAACTTGACTTCCAGGATGGTGTGTGTCAGTAAGCATCAGGACAGGTGTCTCTGGGCTTGACTGTTTGGAAAGCTAGTTTGATAGCTGTCAGACTAGCAAGGGAGTACCACCTGGCCAAGCAAATCCCATAGCTGGCTTATTACTCATGAGTGGTTCTATTCAGTGCCAATGGACATGACCATAATCTGTCCTGAGAATAGGGACTAGCACCTGTCCCAGCCTTGTCACAGCTTTGGGAAGGCAAAGAAGGTAGCTGGCCTTGAACTAGTTTTTGTGACTTGTGGCATATCAATTTCTCTCAGCATTTCTTTGTCTTCGAATTCCATCCTGCTTTCATAGGACTGAAAGCTGATAGACTGTGTTCTGGATCTTGGTTCTGCAAGGAGAAGTTCTAAAAATAGAAACAAGAGCACTGCAATCAAAAGCAATGTTCAGACATTTGAACCTTGGCTGAACCCTGAGTGGCCCACCATTTCTATCTGCTGAATGAGCCAGAAGATCCACCACTTCAGTCTAGCAGTGTGGAACACATTTGCATGTTGCATCACCTTAGTTCTAAACAGTGATGCTCGTGGTTTCTTTCTTGGCTTACTTTTGCCTCTTCACATGGGCTGTTTGGAACCATTGTCAGGCTAAAATATTTGATAGTGATTTTGCATTGATCTGGGGCAAACACTGCACTTAAAAATCAAGCTGTTTTGCATAAGAAATATTGGGAGTTGGTCATGCTGTTTAATGTTGAGATACCTTTCAATCTGTGCATTCGTTTCTCAACAGTTCAATGCCACAAGATTGGGACAGTGGATTGATTTTAAAAGTGACTATAAAACTCTCTCCTGAATTCATGGAGTCTGTCTGGTAAGTTGACTTACAAGGATTCATAGATGTTTTTTCTGAATTTGGAATGCTAAGGAGGCTTCAGTGATTGTGATCACGTGCTGGTGCACAGCTCTAGAGAGCTGCTTTGAAACAAGCCAAAATCTGATCCATAGCAGACAAGGTCATGAAGGGGATGTGAAATGTCTTGATGTCAGGTGAGGGAGTTAAACTAGGTCAGTTATCCTTCTTCAGGGTGGTAGAGCTTTTCAAAAGAGAGTATGGCAGTACTGCTTGCAGTGAGCCCTGAAGTCTCACTGCTCCATGTCAGTTTAAAAGCACTTCTGATCTGTTCCTTGCTTGCTTTAGGAAATTCTATTATCTCTGCATTTTTTATGTTCTCCACACCATTAGCTACAAATGTGCAAACTATCCAAACTCACTTTGGTTCCAAATCTCTTCTTCAAACCTGAATTTAGAGGCTGGGAATCTGCTGTGCTGTTTTACTTGGCAACATCGTTTGACAGCTGTCTTGGGCTCCTGCTGCAGAGCTAAGTAAAGATTGAGTGTTGTGGCAATGCATTCAGGATGACTGTTGGCATACCAAAATATTGGACAACCTTATAGCTTAAGGGTAATCACACTGGCCCACAGAGTAAAGAAATAGCTATGTTGAGTCCCTCAGGTGTTAGAATGACAAGGTGAATTTCAGGAAGAGGTGTGGCAGCATACGTGCTGACAAAAAGCCATCACAAAGCAAGTGATGTGCATATAAAATGTTAGTGATGTTCTTTAATATTAGTTTTACTAATAACTTGCATAGTTAGCTACATAGAGTTATGCTGAAGGATTGACATAACATACAGATGTCTTTGGAGCCTTTGTTAGAGGGTTGAAGTGCCAGTGACTTGTCAATGAGCATTGAAAAGTCTGTGGGAAGGGAGCAGATGTTTCACCAACTTAGCTGAAGAAACCCTGCATAATGATAAAGCTCAGAGTGGTGAGACACTTTCCTTTCCTACACTTAGTGGCACCTTAAATCCTCTGTAACTTGCCTCTGCCAAGGACTATGTAAAAAACAAAGGTGACTCGAGCTAGCTGCAGGGTCCCTCTGCAGCCCAGTCGTTTCTTTGCATTTTCTTTCTTCTTCTCCCTTGGCAATTTCTAGTCTTTCACCCAGCTCACAGAGGTCACCTCCTCTAATGATTGCTTTGGATACAAACTCTAACATACAAATTGGTCTGGAATCTTTGCAGTATGAGACTTCAGGAAGTGTGTAAGCTGACAACCTCTTCTGCTTCCTGACACTGTTAGTTTTCTATGGAGTCCTGTGATGAATTTTTTTGTAAGTCTGTTGATAAAAAGAGGGTTTTCTGGAAAGCCTTCCAAGTGTTGGAGGGGCATGTTCCATTGCCATTGCCAGCTTGCTTTCCAGTAGAACAGGAGGTGGAACCACTGGTGTTTGCGTAGTGGATGGAGGAGGGGAATGGCAAAGCCACCTGAGACACTTGTCTCAAGGCTGAGGGAGATATTTCTTAGAGGAATTGCAGATGCATTTGATTGATTTCTGTCTTGACTGTAACCTGGTGACTGTATTGGCAGGTCTGACTCCAGTCCTGTCATATGTTTCTTCTTCTTGTTTTCTTCTGCCTGTGGCAGTAGAATGCTGCTCTTAGGCCCAGGAAAAACACATTGATTGTAGCAATGCCTGTGAGCATGACAGCTGCTAATTTTGCAGTTAAAATAGATGAAGAATTTTGTCTTCAGTCTTAATCAGCTAAAACTACCTGTTCAGCTTAATTATTTGTCTCTCTGAAGCATGCAGCTCTGAAATGATCTCAGGATTTCTAGCTTCTAAACAATCCTTCCTCAGCCTTCTTGGAGGTCCCCTGCAGCTACTGAAATGTAGCTATAGCTTAAGAAATAACTCACTGCAATAGAACTCTGGAGTTGTAATCAGTGTGTGCCCATGCTGCCTGCCTGCTCAGCCTAAGTGCGAGTGTGCACCTCAGGAGCAGTTGTTGTGATGGCTGCAGAAACAGCCTGTGAAGTGCTGAGTCGAGATGCACAGCCCTGTGCTCAGAGCTGGGGCATGTGTCTGAGTCTGCTGGCTGAGGGATTGAATTCCCTCTTTTGCCTAACTTCAGGCTGGGTTAACTTTTTCTCACCATCTGGTGACTCGGTTTAGCAATTGCACTCTGAGTGTGATGGAAAAGCTCAGGTGTGAAAGATCTGAATGGCGTGAAACCACAGGTGGCAGAAACAGGTCTTAGCTGCTTGTGTGCCCTAAGGAGATAGTCGTGGGTTCTGTTGTGACAGCACTGGGGAGTGACTGGGGGAAGAGAAGAAAACGTTCCTGATGATGGTAGAAAAGTGGTACACGACCTGTTTGAGGTCATGGCTGTACACTGCTCTGTTAACTGTGGGAATGCAGCGTGGAGCTCCCTGCAGTAATGGAGCTTTTTGTCCAGTTCTGTCTGCTTCCCACTGTGCCCATCTCGGTTGTTACAGCTTCAGTTTTTCTTTCAGGATTGTCATTAAAAGGTGACCTCTCTTTCCTTCCTTGCTGGGTGTGGCCCCACAGCCCTGCCCTTGGTGTTCTGCAGTAGCATCAGGCTCAGGGTGCCACCAGTCTGAAGCAGCAGCTGCAGGCTGTAGGTACCTCCTGAATCTGTCACGTTTCTTTAGGATGGCCTCACTCTGTGTAGCTTTGTGTGCTTTTGGGCATAATTTTTCTTTACTTTGCATGTTTTTCACATGAGCTGTGTCACTGACGTCAGTGTCCTGCTGCATTGAATTGTCCTTTTGTCTTGCTGGGAACTGCTGCTAGGTCACACAGCAATCAATGTGTTCATTTCTCTGTACTACCTTGAACACGTTGAAATGAAGCACTCCTAGATCCCACTCTTGCAAGGTTTTGCCTGGCTTACTTCATTGCTAGCTGAGTTAACAGCTCTTTAAAAAGGGGAGAAGCAATTTGTGTGAGCTTGAAAATAATTTCCCAGTGTTACTGCTGAGGACTTCAGATATCTGGAGGGGAAAGAGTTTTCACACCCTTTGCAAACCCTTAGATAGTGAGTCATTGCAAACAGAACCACTTGGTCACTTGCCTGCCCCAAAAGGATGGTGTTAAGAACTTGAGAACCTCTAAGATGAAATCCTCCTCGCTGTGAAGTGAATGTCTATGTGTGGAGAGGGTAACTTGCTTTGGCATCCGTTGGAAGATACTGTAGGATATTGGATTTTGTGGGGGCTGCCAAGGGTGTTGTGAGTATTTCACTGAGTGATTCAGTATCTTTTGGCAGCATAAAACTCCATTTGTGGGAGTTTTAGCGTCTCCAGGTGGTGTCTGCATGGTGTGTATGTGACACGAATCAGTGGAGCTTGTAGCAGAGTTAACATTTCCTGGAATTGACCTCTAGGGTGAAAGTAGCTCACAGTCTGGGTAACTGACTGGGCCTGAGCCAGTCGTGTCACCCCCTTGTAACACTTAGAGACAGCAAAGTGCTTTCAGTTTTGTGCCATGCTTTTGGGAGTTAAAGGTACCTTGTGTCTTTAGGGACTAGATCCTGCCAGCAAGTGGCTGAAATAAACATCTTGAGCTCCCCTTTTCCCCAAGCTCATTTTTCTTCAGTAGAGGAGTTTGTAAGTCCTGCTTGTTCAGCAGTGAGTATGCAACTGAATGTACTTGTTTGAGAGCAGATAGGACAGATCTGGAATGGAGTTTGATTTCTGGCTTCTGTGGGCAAATGTTTTCTGTTTGTCAGAGAGGAACTGTGTGGTTTCATAAGCTTATTTTTCAGAAGGGATTGCAGTTTCAATTGTGAGGGCCATTCCTTGCAAACTGCCAACATCTGGCAAATGTAAGCATTAAACCCCACATGTTGATAGGGTATTGTTTAAAATAACTTGGGTTGCATTTGTAAGCAAAACATGATCTCCCTGCATGGATGACTTAGTGTTAGAACCAGGTTCATCTTTAGCAGTGACTTTGTTTTAGGTGAGCAGTGCTGCTAGCCAGAAGCTATGTGGGAGCCTTCTTCTGTGCACTTGTGATAGTCACAGACAATCTGTGCTCTTTGTTAGGGAAACCAAGCAGGTGACTTTGATGGCAGAGCAGCTTTTTGTAGTGATACTGAGGGTTATGGCATCATGCTGCAGTCTGAGCTGGTCATAATTTTGCTGCTGTTGGAATGGTTGTCTCGGAGTAGAGGCTCTGATAAACTACAAACTGTAGTGAGAGCTCTGGAGCATCATGCTGCTTGAAATGATCGAGTTCTCCCGTTTTACTCTGCCCTAGAGAGGACACATCTGGAGTATTGGATTCAGTTCTGGGCTCCCGAATTCAAGAGAGGCAGGGAACTACTGGAGAGAGTCCAGTGGGGAGCATAAAGAGGGGCCTGGAGCATCTCTGTGTGGAGGAAAGGCTGAGAGACCTGGGGCTGGTTAACCTGGAGCAGAGCAGCCTGAGAGGAAATCTTCTCAATGCTCAGCAAGAGCTTAAGGGTGGGGGTAAGAGGATGGGACCGAA